>NW_023276807.1:18041114-18255890 GCF_003668045.3 Cricetulus griseus | reverse complement strand
AGACTAGGTTGTCATTGGTATTTTTGATTTTAGCCATTCTGACAGGTGTGAGGTGGTATCTCAGAATTGTTTTGAGTTGCATTTCTCTGATGGCCAAGGATTTTGTGCACTTTCTTAAGTGTCTTTCAGCCATTTCAGATACCTCTGTTGAAAAATCTCTGTTTAGTTCTGCACCCCACTTTTTAATTTCATTGTATGGTGTTTTGGTGGCTAGCTTCTTGAGCTCCTTGTATATTTTGGAAATCAGCCCTCTGTCAGATGTGGGGCTGGTGAAGATCTTTTCCCATTCTGTGGGTGGTTGTTTGTTACTGACTGTATCCTTTGCCTTACAGAAGCTTCTCAGTTTCAGGAGGTCCCATTTATTGATTGCAGACCTCAGTGTCTGTACTTCTGGCATAATATTCAGGAATCGTTCTCCTGTGCCAATTTGTTCAAGGGCTATTCCCACTTTCTCTTCTAGAAGATTCAGTGTAGCTGGATTTATGGAGAGATCTTTGATCCATTTGCACTTAAGTTTGGTGCATGGTGACAGGTATGGATCAATCTGCAATTTTCGTCATGTCCCAATCCAATTGTGCCAGCAACATTTGTTGAAGATGCTATCTTTTTTCCATTGTATGGTTTTAGCACCTTTGTCAAAGATAAGGTGTTCATAGGTGAGTGGGTTAATATCTGGGTCTTCAATTCGATTTCATTGGTCTATCTGTCTATTCTTGTGCCGATACCAAGCTGTTTTCAGAACTATGGCTCTATAGTAGAGCTTGAAGTCAGGGATGGTGATGCCTCCAGAAGATCTTTATTGTAAAGAGTTGTTTTGGCTATCCTGGGTTTTTTATTTTTCCATATAAAGTTGAGTATTGTTCTTTCAATGTCTGTGAAAAACTGACTAAGATAAGATAAGATAAGACTAAGAAAGAGAACTACAGACCTATATCCCTCATGAACATTGATGCTAAAATACTCAATAAAATATTGGCTAATCGAATCCAAGAACATATCAGAAAAATCATCCACCACGATCAAGTAGGCTTCATCCAAGGGATGCAAGGATGGTTCAACATACGAAAAAACATTAATGTAATACACCATATAAACAAACTGAAAAAGAAAACCCACATGATCATCTCACTAGATGCTGAAAAAGCCTTTGACAAAATCCAACATCCCTTCATGATAAAGATCTTGGAGAGAACAGGAATAACAGGAACACATCTAAACATGATAAACGCGATATACACCAAACTAATAGCCAACATCAAACTCAATGGAGAGAAACTCGAAGCATTCCCTCTAAAATCAGGAACAAGACAAGGATGTCCACTCTCTCCATACCTCTTCAATATTGTACTTGAAGTTCTAGCTAGAGCAATAAGACAAGAACAAGGGATCAAACGGATACAAATTGGAAAGGATGAAGTCAAACTTTCACTATTTGCAGATGACATGATAGTCTACATAAGTGACCCGAAAAACTCTACCAGGAAACTCCTACAGCTGATAAACACCTTCAGCAAGGTAGCAGGATACAAAATTAACTCAAAAAAATCTGTAGCCCTACTGTATACAGATGATAAACTCAATGAGAAAGAAATCATGGAAACATCACCTTTCACAATATCCACAAGCAACATAAAATATCTGGGGGTAACACTAACCAAAAAAGTGAAAGACCTGTACAATAAGAACTTTGAGACTTTAAAGAAAGAAATTAAAGAAGATACCAAGAAAGTGGAAAGATCTCCCATGCTCTTGGATAGGCAGAATTAACATAGTAAAAATGGCAATCCTATCAAAAGCAATCTACAGATTCAACGCAATCCCCATCAAAATCCCAATACATTTAAATATTTAACACAATTTAATTCATTTTGTTAATGATAGAAGATAAAATGTAAAGATAAAAGCTCAGTTATCATCTCCATGTAAATATCCAGTTTTCACAGTCATTCATTGAAGATAAGGTCCTTTCTATAATGTGTATCTGAGACAATACTTTTTAAGTTTTATTGACCTTAATTGATGCACTTAATTTTTCTTTAATGTATTTATCTACCTACCATCTGTCTTTCTTCTCTTCTTCTCCTACTCTTCTTTTGCTGTTTTTAAAACCGATTCTGGAAGAAAGTTATGCCACCTCTCCAATTCATTAGAGTGGTCTTGTTTTCTTATTCATTCTTGTTCTGTACCATATCCCTGTCAGGCCAGATATTCAAACAAGACAATGTATTTCTTTGGATAACTATCTATAAAAAATTAGCAAGAAAATACATTGGAGCCGGGCGTTAGTGGGGCATGCCTTTAATCCCAGCACTCGGAGGCAGAGACAGGCAGATCTCTGTGAATTCAAGGCTAGCCTGGTTCTCCAGAGGGAGTGCCAGGGTAGGCTCCAAAGCTACACAGAGAAACATTGTCTCGAAAAAAAATCACAAAAAAAAACAAAAAATACATTGGAGACTTTTCTTCTTTATTGAGAATATAGATTTGAGACTTCCCTTTTGCCTTCCATGCTTTACAACTAAGGATCTCCGATGAGTGAAGACCACACTTTATTCAGATGCCAGCAAAATGCAGCTTATTTTATTAGAAGAGGAATGCAGTAGTTGATGGATTTCTTGCAAAAATATAGTTAATTCATTCATTGTTAGGTCTTTGCTGTGTGTGACAGATGGTCTCACACATTCAAACACTTTGTTAACTTTACTCCACAAAAAGGAGCAATGTTTTTTGGGTTCATTTCACTTCAAGGAATACTATCAAAATTGTTTACTTAATAAATTATATGGCACAGGGTGACATTAGTACTACTTCAGTTTAAATTGTAGGTTATTATTCATTCCTGTTTTTATGTACAATAAAATTTAGAACCTAAACTGAAAAATTAACACACACGCGCGCGCACACACACACACACACACACACACACACACACACACACACATATATATATATATATATATATATATATATATATATCATATAATATGTGTCTGTTTCTAAAACCCAACTCTTTATTTTCTTGTAAAGATACAAATGAAAAATTATAAATTTGAACATTCTGTTTTATTTTAGACACAGAAATGAAATTGGCTTGAATTTAATGATCTTTGTACCATCTGGCATTAACAATTTTGTAATCTACACAGATGCCAGAGGATGTGGGAGTCTGGGGCAAGAGCAAGAGAAAAAGAGATGCAGAGAATTAAAATGAAGCATGGAATAGCAACTTAAATCTTAAGTATGCAATTACTGGGATAAGAGCTAGCACATGGTGTAATTACCAGACAAATTAACTTTTAACAACATTTGGAAAAATGTATTTCCTAAGCTTTTCTTTTTTCTTTGTGCTTCAAAAGATGTGTTATTAAGTGTGTCTTGGGAAAAAAAAGCAGTTAAAATATTTTTCTCATTGTAATGTGTTTCTCTTTGTGGGATACCTATGACTGTGACCACAGAAATAAGGACATTAATTCACTTGCTCTTTTCTGTGTTTAATGAATAGTATTTGTGAATAGCTATTGAGGAAGATAAATATTCTGGACACAGAGAAAATATGATCATTGTTCATATCATTCTTTCTGAAAGGAAAGAGAAATTCATTCCTAAGAGAACCAGCAGTTTTGTTTCCATAAAACACTCATTTCATAGCATGCTTCCTTGTAGCCCTCTGTCTTCATTTATTGTTGATTGTTCAAATTTATTTGGGTAAGGTAAGTTTTATGTCCAACACATCCTAAATTATTAGTCTAGTATTAACTGAATACTTCTACTGAGTGTGAGTGTGAGTGTGTGTGTGTGTGTGTGTGTGTGTGTGTGTGTGTGTGTGTGTGTGTGTTTAATATGCAGTGGTGGGGATTGCATAGGCTTGTACCTGACTCTTGTGTTAATTCACTAGTCCTATACTGACATCTTGAAGACCATAGGAATATGGGTTTGTTGTAAAGTTACTAAAACTTTATCATACGATAACACAAAATATTTTCTAAGTTTCTACAAAAGAACTTGTTTGGTGAATGAATCTACAGAAAAAATATTTGGTCAACTAGAATTTACAATGGTAAAATGCCAAATGAGAAGAAAAGATAATGTCTAAAATTCACATACATTTTAAAACTCCCTAGAAAAAAGTAAGGGAACAGAGATAAAAGTTTGAATATTTCATGGCTAATAACATTTTCCTGCTGGCCACAATAAGGGTGGTACAAAACTGGATTAAAGGTAGCAATCATCAATCATAAATCTTGCATTTTCCAGGAATCTCCATACAATGTAAAATACTTGAACAATGATAGCATATTATAGCAGGATGTTGAATCCCAGGATACAAAGAAATGGGCCTTAGATACAAAAAGGTCAAAAATCTGCTGAAATATAATTATAAAATAGTAACAAGGATAAGAGTTAATATTGTTGAGATTATTCTAAGTTCTGAGATAACAGAGTATCAAAAGGGTTAAATGCTTGAAAATTAAGTTTTCAAGGAGGAATCGAAGGGGAATTTGGTGACAATAATACAGTTTCGTGTGTGTGTGTGTGTGTGTGTGTGTGTGTGTGTGTGTGTGTGTGTGTGTGTGTTTTGTTTTATGGAAACACTGTTATTATTGTCATTTTCCAGAAGATAAACTGTGAGACAGACTAATCTGTTGCAGCCATCATCCTGGTTTTCTAGGTCACAAAAATGTTCTCAATGGATAGTGTATACCACCATATGTTAGACTCCAAGGAGATCTGTTTTGCTTTGGTGTTTAAACAATTATAACAATGGGACCATCTCATTTTTAATTATATTTTTTCATTCATTTTACATACTGACTACAATTTCCCCTCCTTTCTCTCTTCCTGTTTCCTCCTCCTTCTTTCCATTTACCACCTTGAGATATCCACTCCTCCTCCTCCTCTGTTCAAAAGGCTCTGAGAAATTATGTGAAGTTTTATTGCCATTTTAAAAATCCATTTAATGGAATTATCATAAATTCAGTGCTTTGTTTGTGCTTTTTCTTTTAGATAGCTATCCATACCTGTGACAGAGAACCAGACCTTAGAACAGTTGACCCTATCATGTAAGTAGCATTCAAGCCATTAAAAGAGCCAGTACCCTCTTACAAAAGGAAAACAAAGACATAATCCATTAAAGTTCACACTTCTGAGAAAGTCTTTAAATGTACTAACCTTGTTTTTTGTCTTCTGTATTTCTCTTCTGCCTAACTGTCCTTGTTGACTGAAGTGTGTCAACTCAGATACACTTTTGTGCTTAAAAGCTCACCCTGAGAAAGGTTCAGTGCTACAGGGATCGCAAACATTTTCTTTTCTTTTGGTATAAAGCCACTTCCAAACCTTGTTCTCTTGTGGATAACCACACAACACACACATACACACACATACACACACATACACACACACACACACACACACACATAGAGAGAGAGAGAGAGAGAGAGAGACAGAGAGAGACAGAGACAGACAGAGAGACAGAGAGAGGGGGGATGCTTTTTTCTTATCGAAAAATTTTATTCTTACCACATATTCTGATTATGTTTTCCATCCCCGAACTTCTCCATAACGCTCCCTATCTGCCCCCACACAAAAGTTCACATATTTTCCTTCTCTTTCTCATTATAATAAAAACAAGCATCTGAAAGTCATAATAAGATAAAATAAAAGCAAACAATAGTATGGCAAAATAATTAAACAGAACAAATAGTCAATGACAAAGCAAAAGAAACCCATACAGGTGCTCAGTCACATATATTCACAGACACAGAAAATCCATACAAACAGAAGTGGAAACCAGAATATAGAAGCAAAAGTTCTGGAAGGTAAAATACACACACACACACACACACACACACACACACACACACACACACACACACACACACCTCAGACAAAGCATTTGTCTCTACTGCTGGGTGTATGGTCTGCCATTAAATGTGAGCAAGACTCAAATGGCCTTAAAAGGAACTGAGATTCCCCTGGATAAAAGCAATTTTTCATTTATGTTCAATTGTTTTTATTAGAAATAGCTTTCAGGTTAAGAATGAATGTTTGTGTATATTTCCTTTCCCATCACTGATACCCCTTCTGGTTTAGACTTGTACAAGCCTTGTGCACAATGCCAGTCTCAATGAGTTTGTAAATGCTTTAGTCTTTTCATGATTAGTAACCCCTGTTTCTTCAATGTCTTCCATTCCCACTCTTACTTTACACTCTTTCTGCCTCCAATTCTACAGAGTTTGCTGAGCACTGAAGGGAGGGAAGGATTTTAATGAACACGCCATGTTTATGATTGAGTTTTCCAAGATTGTTTTTATTTTTAAGACAGTGTCTCACTATGCAGCCCTGGCAGATAGAACTTTTTATGTAGACTAGACTGGTCTTGCACTCACAGAAATCTACCTGCATATGTATCCCAAGAGCTGAATTTAAAGATGTATGCCACTATGCTGTGGCTATAGAATCCTATGGATAAATATCAAAAGGCATTTTATATATTCTTCATTGTAACTATTTATTTCATAGAACATATCACAATCAAATGGAATGCAATAAATATGTATGTCTACATTAAAATTTTTCTGCTGATATTCTTTAAACCTTATCATCTGTTATGAAATTAGAGGTTACTGTACTGTATTGAGGTAGGAAAATGCTGGAAGTAAATTTAAAGAAGACATCAGGGTGGCCAGTGAAGGTCACCTATGGGCATCAAACAGAACAAAACAATCTCTAGCAACTGAGATATTTTATTTTTATTTTTATTTTAGGTAATATTTCTGTCCAAAGTACAAAAAGACCCTACCACACATGGGAAAATTCAATCTCTACTATCAAGAGAATATAAAATCTTTAAGTTACAGACACCAACAGACACACATTGTGTTATCCAGATAATTCAAAGACCCAGGAAATGTGCCTCAGTTTACAGTCAAACTCATAATGATTTGACTTCACTAGACACTTCATTAGTACATGGTAGTTCATCATTGACTCTGTGTTTGAATAAAAGGACCATTAAGAGCATCCTTGGGCATCCTTTTATCTGCAGTAATTTGTCAAAAACTGAAACTATCCTTGATAAGTAAGGGCTCTTTCCATCTCCATGAGCAATAACATACCTAGGCATTTCCAAAATTTGCTTTGACAAAAAACATAAACTCCTCCATCCATTTAAACATCATAAACAAGATTGTTGAAGGACTTTACTTTTTAAGTATATATGCACTTGGCTTGGTTCTGAAGGGGTGAACAGAAAATTGAACTTTTCTATTTCCAGATATAAAATTAGCCAGCAATGATATCAATTACCATTCATTTAAATACTCTAATTATTCCTTAAAAGTGTTAAATAGCATAATCTACTGATTTCTACTCTGACTTATTTACTTCCTGTTACATAAGAAAACTTGTTAACAGAGAGTTTTAAAAAAAATAGTTCAAACCAAGTAACGCTTGCTTTCTAATGTAATCAGTATTCAAAGACTATTATTAACTGAAACAGGAAGAAATTTGTATATTGTTTAAGAAGAAATTAGATAGTTTTGTCATAATGTAATTACTACATGAAAATGACTTAAATTTTGGACAGCCTCTAACAGGTACAAAGTCATGGTATGAAGCAGAAATACTTTTTTCTCTTGACAAGGATCTTATAACAAGATTTTCATGTTTCTAGGTCATACAATCTCTGCTAGAATTTCTATGTGTATTGTGAAAACTTTCAGAGATAAAACTTGCAGAAGTATGCAAGGTTGTGAATCAGTGAACATTTAGTTATAAAACCAAATTTACACACACAACAAAACTAAAAATAGACTACTGCCAGGATATTGATATAGGAGCAAAAGAGAGGAGAATATAAAAGAACATGTGACATGACTAGGAAAATTTTTAGAACAGGGTCTAATTCAGGAGGGGGAGCTAGAGAAATAAAAAAAATAGAAATAAAGGAGAGAAGATGGTAAAAAATAGTAAGAGTGTGTTACAAAATGTTAAGACAAAACAGTATTAACTATCTATGAAAAATAAACAGGATATAGTAGTAGGACACATCCCTCAGCAGTAAACTTATGGCTTTTTTTTTAACAGGAAGGATAGCATGCCTTTTTTATTAGAATCATGCCTAGCTAACTACTCTATACTGTTAAAACCATGGTTATTAGAGTAGTGTCTAGAATGAGTAATTTACTAGACCAGAACAATCTTTACAGACAATCTATAAATAATTATTTTTATACCCACAGAAAACTGAAGTATTCCTTCTCTCATCAAGGAAACCACTCTTTTCTATAGAGAGCAGTCCATAAATTACCACCAATTAAAATTTAGAGTTGTGAGGTCCAGTCATAAGATGTGCATCTACAGAACACTCCCACACCTAAGATTCAATTAACATTGTTGAAGCCGGAGTGGGAAGACTGTACAAGCCAGAGTTTCTGGAACTTTGCTGTGAGATTGTGTCTCCTGGTAATATTAGGATTTATAAATGTAAAGTTTTACCATCATGTATTCCCAAACTTGACGTGAACAAAGAAGACACCAGCAAGCCTACCAAACTTGTTGAGGAGAAGCCTATGAGTATCCACTCAACCCAACAAAAGAACTACAGGAAAGTGCAGAAATTTGGGCATATGAGAGGTGATCCTCCCCAGGAAAGAAGACTATCAATTGGATGTCCACTGCCAATTAGCCCTGACACCATAGATAAAAACATCATTATAAGTACTCAACAAGATATAGTTATTAATGCATATGTACATTCAATTACATATATGCATAAGGTAAAAATTAATGAAAAAGAAGCCATGAAGGAAGGTAAATGAGGACTCATGGAAGAATTTGGAGAGAGGAAAGAGAAGGGAAAATATAACTAAAATAAAATCTCCACAATAAACAATAAAAACTAATGAGACATCATTAAAATAGTGCCTATTAATATCCTATAAGCCTTTTGAAGAAATTTTAGAAAAAATTCAGTATTTTACTTATCAAAATTTTATAGTTAAGTATGCATATTTAAAAGAATATTAATTATATTTAAATACCTGCATTTATCATTGATCAAAATACAATAACATTTTAATACATTAACAAATTAAAAGTTACTATGGAATCTTAGAACTTATTTCAAGCAATCTATAGAAAAGTATATATATGAAATCTCTATAAGGACCACATTTTAAACAACGTGACAATTACCTAAGTGGTTCTTATACTGTTTAATTTGTGTGCTCAACATCTGTACAAACTCACAATTTTGGATTGCTATTGAATCAATAGAATAATAAGTAAAGCGTCAATCACCCATGTATCACTTTAGTCATGACTCCTCTTTGCCAATACATTTTTCATATTTCCAGATTAGTTCCTATTCATTCATTAGTAACTACATATATTTTTTTCTATTTGGAAAAAAGACAAAAGCCAACATATTTGGTAATTAATGTAATCTTTCCTTCCCCCCCTCTTGTTTGGGAATTTTATTTTTATTTGGTGTTGGCTAGAGTTCTCACTGTATAGGTCTGGCTATCCCAAGCTCATTATGTATACCAGGATGGTCTAGAATTTACAGACATCTATCTATCTTTGCTCCTACGTCCTGGCATTAACTGCGCATGTGACAACATTCAGCAAGACTGATATAATTTTAGCCAGTAAACTAATATGCACTATTACTATATTTGGCACATATAGATTTTGGTGCTAAAAAATACAACATTAAAAAAGTCAACAATATCCTGAGACTCAGGACTTCTAACCAATAGATTGGTACATGAATAACACAATTTCACAATGCAAAGTTGTAAAGAGAATTTGAGTATTACATAACAAGCAATGACAAAATTGTGTGTGACAGAATTGCTAAAGCAACTTGACTTTGTATTTGAAGAAGATGATGTGGTAGAAATTGGTGATTGATGGGTGACTATATGAATTGTAGCAATAAGTCAATGGTTATAAAGTACAGATCCAATAGTTTCTAGGCAATGGAATGGCAAATTGAAAGGATCTGTCTATAAATGAACATAAATCACATTTAGGATATAAACAAAGTATCTAATGTGCCAAGAAAAAACAGAAACCAGGTAGTCTGGTCTTACCTCAAAATCTTGACTGACATTTTTGGAGACTATGCTGAAGAATTTAGATTTTACTATAAGCATTAGCAGAGTAGTCAATTAGGTACTTTTTCTTTTACAAAAATCGTGTTGATTGCCATAAAATTATTGACATTTGAATGAGCAAGAAGAGAAAAAGAAAAACAAATTAGCATATGTATCACTAGTTCCACTAAGGGATTAATTACTTTTAGGATACTTTTTAATAATGTTATGGAACTAACTGGTGACATTTTTATTATGTGGATTATTTATTTCTTTGATACTAGGACCAGACCCTTATACAGGTTAGAAAAAATGTTCTACAATGGAGCTATATAATCCATCCACTTTCTAATCTTTTATATTAAAATGAAATTTTATAAAAAAGACCCACCGGTTTATTGAGGTGAAAAGTCACTTTAAGGGAACTACTATAAGATGAAACATCTAATTGTGGCTTTCTTAAAATTTCAGAGGTTTAGTTCATTATCATCATGTCAGAGAGCATGGAGATATCTAGGCAGATACTGAAACAGTCACTGAGAGCTATACCCTAATATGTAGGCAGAGAACAGGCACTGGCTGTCATGGGCTATTGAAAGCTCAAAGCTCACCTTAAGTAACACTTTCTCCAACAAGGACATATCACCAACCCTTCTAATCCCTTCGAATAGTACTACTCCCTCATGATAAAGCACTCAAATTATATGAGCCTATGGGTGCTATCCCTATTCAATCCACCACAACACTTTTCTTCTAAAATTCCAGAGAAAAGTTGCTGAATTTATTTGCAATTTTCTACTACAGACTGTGTCTTGTGTTTCCTTTATTCCATTTTGAAGTATAGGAAATTGAACCTAGGGCTTTTTCCACAGTAGAGAGAAAAGGCTAAGAGTATGATATGAAAATATCATAAGGAAAACTTTCATTTTTTACCATATTTGTACACTACAGAAGAACATAGTATAGTTTCTAACAAGGAAGTTTTTCTGCTCCATGATTCATGCATTCAGTCACTGTTTCCTCTACATTATAAAACAATTAATGCCCCAGCCAACATCATTATACATATTTTCAGAACAACTCTTAATAATCTTTGCATTGCTTCTAGCTCTAATTTTTTATTTTTCATTAACATACTGGTTTATTTATTATGATAGAACCTTAGTTATGTGAATATGAAATGAAATACTTAAATATATACATGCAAACACCAACAAAATAACCCAACAAAAAAACATTTGAGCTGAGGAAATTTATCAGTAGGTAATGTGTAAAGATCTAAGTTCCTGGTGTTATGTTCCAGAAGCAGGCTGCTATACCAACTTGCTCAATGGTACTTCCCAATTCCTCTTCTAAGAGGTTCAGTGTGGCTGGATTTGTGTTGAGGTCTTTGATCCATTTGGACTTAAGTTTTGTGCATGATGACAGACATGGATCTATCTGCAGTCTTCTACATGCTAGCATCCAGTTCTGCCAGCACCATTTGTTGAAGATGCTGTCTTTATTTCATCATATACATTTAGCCTCTTTGACAAACATCAGGTGTTCATAGGTGTATGGGTTAATATCAGGGTCTTCAACTCAATTCCATAGGCCTACCTGTCTGTTTTGTGCCAATACCAAGCTGTTTTCATTACTATAGCTCTATAGTATAGTTTCAAGTCAAGTACAGCGTTGTTTAGGCTATCATGGAACTTTTGTTGTTCCTTTTAAAGTTGAGAATTGTCCTTTCAAGATCTGTAAAGAATTGTGTCATTATTTTGATGGGGATTGCATTGAATCTATAGATTGCTTTTGGCAAGATTGCCATTTTTACTATGTTGATATTACCTATCCAAGAGCATGGGAAATCTTCACAGACACTGAGATCGACAATAAATGAGACCTCCTGAAACTGAGAAGCTTTTATAAGGCAAAATACACAGTGAGGAAGACAAAAGGAGAGCCTACAGAATAGGAAAAGATATTCACCAACCCCAAATCTGAAAGAGGGTTGATTTCCAAAATTTACAAAGAACTCAAGAATCTAGTCCCCCAAACACCAAATATTCCACTTAAAAAGAGGGGTACAGAAACAAATAGAGAATTCTCAGTAGAGGAATCTAAAATGCCTGACAGACACATAAGAAAGTGTGCAACATCCTTAGCCATCAGGGAAATGGAAATCAAAACAACTCGGAGATACCATCTCACTCCTGTCAGAATGGCTAAAATCAAAAACACCAATGAAAGTTTATGCTGGAGAGGATGTGGAGAAAGGAGAAAACTACTCTACTGAAGGTGGGAGTGCCAACTCATACAGCCACTTTGGAAATCAGTATGGAGATTCCACAGGAAAATGGGAATCAGTCTACCACAAGATCCAACAATTCCCCTCTTAGGCATATACCCAAAAGATGCACATTCATACAATAAGGACATCTGTTCAACAATGTTAATAGCAGCACTATTTGTAATAGCCAGAACCTGGAAGCAACTTTCAGTTGAGATTCTCCTCAACTGAAGAATGGATAGAGAAAATGTGGTATATTTACACAATGGAGTACTACTCCTGGGGCTGGGTGGGGAGATGAAATCTTGAAATTTGCAGGCAATTGAATGGCACTAGAAGAAACCAGCCTGAGTTAGGTAACACAGTCACTAAAAAGACAAACATGATATGTACTCACTTATATATGGATTTTAATCATGGAGCAAGGGATTGTCAGCCTACCATCCCACCATCAGAGAGTCTGGGAAACAGGGAAGACCTTAAGAGAGACATGCATGATACCCTGGAGAAAGGGAACCTTACAGAATCTCCTTAGCAAATTGGGAGCATGGGGGAGGGAAAAGAAAATGGGAGTAAGTGAGGGGGAGAAGAGGAGGGAAGAAGAGGACATGGGGAGCAGGGAGGTTGAGTCAGGTGAAGAATAGAGGACAGCAAAATAAGAGATATCATAGATGGAGCCATTATGGTTTAAAGAGAAATCTGGCACTAAGGAGATTTCCAGAGATCTACAAGGATGACACCAACTGTCAATCTAAGAAATAGTGGAGAGGCTACCTTAAATACCCTTCCTTGATAATGAGAATGATTACTACATTATATGCCATCCTAGAGCCTTCATCCAGTGGTTGATGGAAGCAGAGGCAGACACCTACAACTAAATACTGAACTGAACACCTGGAACCCAGGTGCAGAGAGGGACCAAGGATGAGGAATGGAGTCAAGACTGGGCTGTTGAAACCCACAGAAATGGTTGGCCTGGACAACGCAGAGCTCAGGGACCCCAGACTGATGGCTGAGAGGCCAGCATGGGACTGACCCAGATCCCCGAATATGGATGTCAGTGAGGAGTCCTTGGCAATATATGGGGACTGGGGTGGTAGACCAGTATTTATCCCTGACACTCAAATGGACTTTGGCATCCCATTCCACATGGATGGATGCTCTCTCAGTCTGGACACATGGGGGTGGGCCTAGGCCCTGCCTGGAATGATATGACAGACTTTGGAGATCCCTCATGGAGGGCCTCATGCTCCCTGGGTAGTAGAGGGGTGATAAAGTTGGGGCTTGGGGGTTTGTTGTGTGACAGGAGAGGAAGGGCGGGAGAGGAAGCTGGGATTGACATGTGAAGCAAGCTTGTTACTAACTTTAAAATAATAATAATAATAAAGATAATTTCAAAAATAAAGATCTGAGTTCTGATTCTCAGAATGCATATATGCCTTTATTTTATGTCCCTAGATTCAAAGATAGGAAGTAGATACAGGAGAATCTCACTGGACAGCTAGCAAGACATATGTTTCAGTGAACAAGGTAAAGGGTGAAGACCATTACTCAGATTCTCTAATCTGCACCTGCATGCCTCAGGACATATATGTGTCTACTCACAAAAACACTATTGCCCATACATATACACACAACTAACAAAAAAAAAGATGAATTAAGTTCAAATGCATCATATTGTATGCCTAGGTATGATAAATTCAGTAAATTAACAACTTTGAACTAACTTGGAAGCTCAGAAAATATGTCTCCATTTTGTAATTATCAGGTTCAAAAGATAACAGTAATTGCTTAAATCTGTTTAATTTGTAAAGAAGTGAATGACAAATGTTATGAGTGTTCTTTCTGTCCTAAACTAAGAGGTAACGCAGTTTGCCTATACTATATTTAGAGATTAATTATATGTGAAAGTATAAATCTAGGAATTAATTATATGTGAAAGTATAAACCTAGGATAAACTGTGTCACTTAAGAAACAAAACAATAGGTGTTCTTCAATAGTAGGGTATGTTGCTGACTTGTGTCCTATCACCACAAAAAAACATAACAATACTACCCCAAAGAAACAAAATGTACAGATCCTAGGACATGTTTTTCTTTCTCAGAATCTTCCATTCTCATGAAGAATTTACATGTAATACATGCTATCTGTCTTTTTTCAGTTTCTAAACTCTCATTACAGATATATATGTTTGCAAATGCTACATTTAGTACATACCATCAGTGAAAGAAGTCCATATGTCATGTAGAATTCACAAAATTTAATATTTCTTTGTCTTTAAAATGGAAAATAATATAGTTGTTTTAAGAGTTAATCTCATTTACATTATTTAATATTACAGTATGGTTTACTATTGATTACTGTCTTTTTCTTCAGGATTCCAAAGTATCATGAAGTAAATCACAAATAAATAATTTCAAACTAAATATATTATCTAACCACATATTCTTTTAGAACACGTTTTAAAAGATAGGGGAAAGAGATCATAACTGTTTTGTTATTTCACAAATTTATCAATCCCAAGTAGGCAAATAAGATATTCACCTTAACCTCTAATTCTTACACCTAAGTGTCATATAATTTTGGATTTTTAACCTTAAAGTGACTATATTTTCATTGTTGACCAATGTTATAGTCCCTTACACTGAAACCTTTACATGCAACTAAGAGTTGTGTACATTATGAGATCTGCCACTGCCACTGTCAGAAGTCCTTAAGACACCAGAGATGTACCATCAGGGTATCACAGAAACCTAGCTCCTTTATCTCAGTTTATGTTTGTAACCTGGATAATGAAGATGATGTTTTTCATTTTATTCTTCCTACCACAACTATCTGGCCTGACTCCCAGAGGCAGAAAATAGTGGACTCAAGCAATCTTGGAATGGAACATCTAAGTGTGTAAGCCAATCAAACCAGCAGTTACATTAAGATTATCCCGACTAATAATCTGGATTGTCTCAGCATTTTTGTTATTGTGGTTAAAGGGTTCACATCATAACAACTTGTCTATCCTTAGTGGTGATTTGGATTTTAGTATCTTCATTCACTACTTCTACACAATACCCTCAGTACACGACTAAGAAATAAACTGTTAAAACTTAGCTTCCGTCTCCATTGTCATCGTTTTTGATAATGCTATTTGTCATGCACATCAGACTACCTATTGCTTCTTGTGATGTACTGCACTAACCTACCCTCCCATTCAGATGGTGTTAACATTGTCTACAAGATGACACTTCTCCTATGAAAATACCTTGCTTTCCAGATAGAATTCAACTTCTCTTCCATGTTCCCACACCAACATGTTTGAAGCTCTCTTATGTATGTTTATGTGGCACATAGCTTTGTCTGGGTTACAACAGCATGTGTCACCCATATACACTGACAAACAGGCCAACACAAGTTATATATCTTCTTTAATTGTCCCAAACTTATTTTTGAATCAAGATTTCTCAACAAACCTGGAGTTTCTGGATTCAGAGAGAGTGTCTTTTCATCAAGGTGCAAGTGTTCTCCTCTTTGCCTCCTTAGTATTTGGGAAACAAACATGCTCCAGATTCTTGCATGGGTGTTGGGATACCAATCCAAGTATGTGCTTGTGCAGCAGGCACTAAACTGACTGTCCCTCTAGTGCCTTCTGAAATCTCAATAACAGAAGCAGAATGGCTTTAACCTGATTTCTTTACCATTGAACTGAGTAGTTATGACCACAGTGTAATGTTCCTATGCCATATTAACGTAAGGATACACTTTATCACCTTATGAGTGAGCATTTATGCTTTATTCCGTGATCTCATTTTCAGGCCATAAATTTCTAAAACCCCACCAAGAGATGTAAAGATACAAAGTAGTAAAGTCAAAAATCTGATTTTTTTTAAAATTTTGATTAAATTCCAAGTTTATATCCTCCTTACTGAGGCTGCTGTGAGCAGACAGATTGAAGCATCATTCAGATTTCAGAATGATCCTTGCTTAGATATTTTATTATATTTCACCTTTCTAAAAATGCATTTTATTTCTAAGTTTTTAATATAATCACATCATTTTTCTTAACATTGGTCCATACAAACTTACCCTTGTAACCCACATGTTTTAATCATGGCCCATTTTTCATTAATTGTTGTTGTGGTCTTTGGTGTGTGTGTGTGTGTGTGTGTGTGTGTGTGTGTGTGTGTGTGTTGTTATATATACATATACATGTATATAACATTACAGTCTGTTAAGTCCATATAATGTCACTTGTATACAGGTTTTTATGGCTCACCATTTTGATATTAGATTACCAATTGGTGCACTTTTACGTGGGCAAAACTGATGCCACTAGCTGTCCTAGTGTCCTGTCAGCAGACTTAGTTACCTGTAGTTCTTTGTTTTTGGTAAGGTTCTCCTGAGTAGTTTTCCCCCTCAACATTAAAGTATCTTTAGTATTTCCTCAGTCATATCATACTTAGGCAGAAATATTCAGTCATACGCATACTTCATAAATGTAGTTTCTGAAATTTCTAGGTGACACAACCTCACAGAAAACTCCTTGACCCACTGAGCTTTATATTTTTGCCACCCATCTTCAGAAATGATTCTTAAGCCTCAGGTGCAGAAGTTGTGTTGTAGATAAATCAGTTGTGACTGGCCTCCATAGCGCTGCATTCTAATTGGTAGTATTCTCTGTAATGGTTTCTATCTGTTGCACAGAGAAGTACCTTTGATGACAGGTAAGAACTACTACACTCATCTGAGAATATAATGGCAAATATTTAGAATATTTGTTAAGGCTTGTGGTTGTTAAGTAAAGTTGTATTACTAGGTATTCTTGAAGACCTATGATTTCACTAGGCTTGAGTAGTTGACCCGATAAGAGTATAAATATACAAATACCATACATTTAGTTTACATTTGTAAACAGAGTTTCTGTTCCACCTGGTCCCACAGTCATTTGTACCCAAATAAACATACAGAGTCTTATATTAATTATAAACTGTTTGGGTGATGGCCCAGGCTTCTTACTAGCTAGCTCTCCCTTAATTATTACTCTAAGTATTTCCAAGTAGTCTTGGCTTACCACAGATTTCCTAGCATCCTACGTGGTAGCTACATGGTGTCTCTCTCCAGCGACTACTCCCTTACTCTCTCCTCTTCCCAGAATTCTCCTAGACTGGTAGCCCCACCTATATTTCCTGCCTGGCTACTGGCCAATCAGCATTTATTCATCATCCAATAAGAGAAGCATATATTCACAGCATTCAGGAGGATATTCCACCATCAAATATCTAACACCAAGTAATATTTCTTCACAATAAAGTGTAGAAAATAGTTGTCTTAAAAATCATCTACAAGAATTATTCACAGT
The DNA here is from genome assembly GCF_003668045.3 of Cricetulus griseus. Lineage (NCBI taxonomy): Eukaryota > Metazoa > Chordata > Mammalia > Rodentia > Cricetidae > Cricetulus > Cricetulus griseus. Next base: position 18,238,170 of record NW_023276807.1, on the reverse strand, counting down.
CATGATTGATCTGAAGACTGATTTTCTTTTGATTCAGTAATTTAATAAGTCAGTACATTAGACAAAGCAACAAACATCTAAATTAGCTGAAAGGGTAGAATCTCAATAGACCCAGGTTTGGAAGGTCAATGTGGTTCTTCATTCTTAGAAAAATAATAAAAGATTCTGTGGAATAGGATGACAACCCTTAGCTGACTTTCTAGAAATTCGAATACAGAAGCAAAATTCACTATGAATCATTATTTTAATTGCTTGGTAAGAGAGTTACCACACAGATGTGTATACCATCTTATTAGTCAGCATGTTCTGACTAATGTGTTTACAATTAGACCCATGAGAGGAGGAGGCTATGAGGAGAAATGCATCAGCCAGTTGTGAGTGAAGAAAGAACAGGCAAAAGAGAGTGGCTGGATCTATGCCCATATAGATTCACCAATGGTGAGTGGGTAGTGCCTATGTTTACAAAAATTAAACTCCCACATGCTGATATTTTAAAATGAACCATCAAAACATAGCCATATCACATGTGATAATCATACTTTCATAGAGTTTAATTTGAGTCTACGTTTATTAAAATTTGAGTTTTCTTTGAATGATTTAAACATGTCTGGAAATGTCAGTACAAATCAATGTTTTGTTACAATTAATATTGCTAGGTAGTATAATAAAAATAAATACTTTTAAACAATAGTTCCTGCTTAGCTAAAGGGTAGTAGGGTTTCAACAGTCCCAAAAATAACATGCTTATAACCTCTTCTCCTATTTATGTGTCTCTATCTTGTTTAGTCAGCTGATATTAACATACTAATTGAAAAATGTGTGCATGTTGTTAATATCTCCATGATTTTTACCTAATTCTTTTCTGTCCTTAATTTCCATATTACATCCAGTTGTTCTATCTCCATACAGCAGTAATAATTTCTCAGTTTCCTGATTAGAAAAACTTGAAGAAGTATGAAATTGGACATTTTAATGAAATTTCTTCTGAATAGGATTCCCTAACAGTTTTCTCATGACCACAAAGAGTTACTTTCATTGGGAGAATAAATCCAGAAGCAAAGTGATATGTCTATCATAGTGTCACAAAGGAATTTCCTAGGAGCACTTTCTTGTTTTTGGATGTACAGATTATAAGAAATGAGGTAATAACAATAATATTATTGGATTACAGGTATTATTGCCTGATTTTTGCTGTACAATGTTGCAATTTTATCATGATTTTATTCTTAGGACAAGAGCAAATGCAGTGGGTGCTAAAAATACTACTATATATCGTGATGGGTAAGATTTGCATAAATCATCTACAATTCAATAGGAATTACTTGAGAGACTTCAAATTGGAAGCTTTTTTATATGTTCCATGATATTTACTATATCCATTTTAATTTTCATCATACCAAAACCATAATATACTTTAAAATAAAAAAGAATGGAGAAGGGATAGGAGAGCTGTATCACCAATTAACAGTACTTCCTGAACAGGCAGAGGACCCATGCTCAGTTTTCAGCATCTGCATGCACATGTGATTTCTGCTTCAGAGTACACAATGCCTTCTTCTGGTCTCTTTCTGCACCCAGACACATGGGCATTCACACACACACACACACACACACACACACACACACACACACACACACACAGGCACCAGCACACATAAATATATTTTTATAACTGCATATGGTTTTCTGAATCAAACAATAAGATATTGTAAAAAGCATTCTTGTCCTCATTTTGTCTATGTTTGACAGTCTGTAACTTGCATGTATAAATAGGCATGGGATGTTATATTGATTTACTCTTCTTATAGTTCTTGTAGGAACAAATATTCATGGTTCTATATGGTGTGTTGTGGGATGGTTTAGCTCCCTGACTGCTTCTAAGCATTGTAGCCCTAAGTCATTCCTTGTGATGATATCACATCTGTGTCAGGCTATTCTCAGGAATAGCTTTATTTTTCCCTTGTATTAAGTATTGTTTTCTTTTTTTTTAGTCAATTCAGTGAACAATAGATGTGAGAGCAGAACTGGGTGGCCTTTTAAATGGACACACCCTGGCACAACAATGTCACAGTAACCTTTGACACAGAGTAGTCATAGGTTAAAGATCTTTAATACTTTTGATAAAATTTCTGATAACCAACTTTTGAAAAAATGCTGAATTCAAACCTATGGTGCCATGTAAAAAGTAGGAAGTCATTACTACAAAGACCAAAAAGAAATGTCTCCAAGAACAAAGAAATTAATGGCCTATTTAGGAAACCTCTGGGTTTCCATAGAACATTGTTGCCACCAATGGTCTCATTTTTCTCTCATAAAGAATTCCTCCATGGTTGAGTTTTTTGAGTCACTTAAACAATGATACAATCTGCAAACAGTGAAAGTTTAACTTCTTCCCTTCCAATTTGCATCCCCTTGATCTCCTTTTGTTGTATTATTGTTCAAGCTAGAACTTCAAGGACAATATTGAAGAGGTANTCCAGGACCTTTATCATGAAAGGATGTTAGGGTTTTTTTTTTTTTTCAAAGTTTTTCAGCATCTATTGAGATGATCATGGGATTTTTCTTTTGCAGTTTGTTTATATGGTGGATTACCTTGATAGATTTTCCTTTGTTGAACCAACCCTGCATCCTAGGGATGAAGCATACTTGATAATGTTGGATGATTTTTCTGATATGTTCTAGGATTCAGTTTGCCAGGATTTTATTGAGTAATTTTGCATCAATGTTTATAAGGGATATTGGTCTTTAGTTCTCTTTCTTAGTTGTGTCTTTGTGTGGCTTGGGGTACTAAGGTAGTTGTAGCCACATTAAAAGAGTTTGGCAATGAACCTTCTGTTTCTACTGTGTGGAACAATTTGAGGAGTATTGGTATTAGCTCTTCTTTGAATTTCTGGTAGAATTCTGCCCTGAAGTCATCTGGCCCTCAGCTTTTTTTGGTTGGTGGAATTTGATGAGTGTTTCTACTTCATTGGGGGTTATAGGTGTGTTTGAGTTGCTTGTCTGTCCTTGATTCAATTTTGGTAAGTGATATCTATGCAGAAAATTGTCCATTTCCTTTAATTTTTTTAATTTTGTGGAGTACAGGCTTTCAAAGTATGACCTGAAGATTCTCTGGATTTCCTCAGTGTCTGTTGTTATATCCCCCTTTTCATTTCTGATTTTATTAATTTGCATGTTCTCTCTCTGCCTTTTGGTTAGGTTGGATAAAGGTTTGTCTATCTTGTTGATTTTCTTGAAGAACTGATTCTTTGAATTGTTTTCTTTGTTTCTACATTATTAATTTCTGCCCTCACTTTGATTATTTCCTAGCATCTACTCCTCCATGGTAAATTTGCTTCTATTTGTTCTAGAGCTTTCAGTAGTGCTGTCATTTCTATGGTGTGACTAATCTCTAGTTTCTTCATGTGGGCAATAAGACCTATGAATTTTCCTTTTAGTACTGATTTCAAAGTTTCCTTAAGGTTGGGTATGTTGTATCTTTGTTTTCATTGAATTCTAGGAAGTATTTAATTTCTTTCTTTGTTTCTTCCTTGACCCAGGAATTGTGCAATTGCACCTTGTTCAATTTCCTTAATTTGGTAGGTTTTCTGCAATTTGTGTTGTTGTTTAATTCTAACTTTGAAGCATGGGGGTCTGATAAGAAACGGGATTATTCCAATTTTTTGTACCTGTTGAGGTTTGGTATGTTGCCAAGAATGTGGACAATTTTAGAGAAGGTTTCATATGGTGCTAAAAAAATGGTATATTCTTTTGAGTTATGACGGTATGTTCTATAGAGGTCTGTTAATCCCAATTGGATTATAACTTCTCTTAGTTCCTTTGTCTCTTTGTTAAGTTTCTGTCTGGTGGTCCTGTCCAGTGGTGAGAGTGGGGTGTTGAAGTCTCCCACTATAACTGCATGAGGTCTTATGTGTGCTTTGAGTTTTAATAATGTTTCTTTTACAAACAGGGGTAACTTTGTATATGGGGCATAGTTGTTGAGAATTGAGACTTCTTCCTGATGGATGTTTCCTGTGATGAATATAAAATGACCTTATTCATCTCTTTTAATTGATTTTAGTTTGAAGTCTAATATTTTTAGATAGTAGGATAGCTGTACCAGCTTGTTTATTGGGTCCATTTTTTTGTAATATTTAATCCCAATCCTTTATTCTCAGGTAATGCCCGTCTTTGAATTTGAGGTGTACTTCTTTTATGTAGCAGGATGGATTCTGTCTTCCTATCCATTCTGTTAACCAGTGTCTTTTTATAGGCAAGCTCAGACCATTAATATTGAGGGAAATTAAGGACCACTGAGTGCTTATTCTTCTTTGTTTGGGATATATTGTTAGTGTTGGTATTATGTGTGTATTTAACTTGCTTTATCTTTTGGCTTTTGATAATGTGGGATTATCTATTGCCTATGTTTTTTTGAGTGTAGTTAACTTCCTTACTTTGATGTTTTCCTTCCAGTACTTTCTGGAGATCTACAAGGATGACACCAAATAATAATCTAAGCAACAGAGGAGAAGCTACCTTATATTCCCTCCCCTGATAATGAGAATGATGACTAATTATATGCCATCCTATAGCTTTTATCCAGCAGCTTATGGAAGTAGAAGCAGATACCCACAGCTAAACACTGAACTGAACTGGAATCCAGTTGTAGAGAAGGAGGAATGATGAGTAAAGTGGTCAAGACCAGGCTGTTGAATCTCATAGAAACAGCTGATCTGAACAAGTGGGAGCTCTTGGTCGCCAGAATGATAGCTAGGAAACCAGCATGGGACTGATCCAGACCCCATGAAAGTGGGTGTAAGTGAGGAGGCCTCGGAAATCTATGGGGCCTCTTGTAGTATATCAGTACTTATCCCTAGCATAGGAATGGACTTTGGGAGCCCATTCCACATAGAGGGATACTCTCTGAATCTACACATAAGTGGGAGGGCCTAGGCCCTATTCCAAAGGATATGACAGACTCTGAAGACGCCCTATGGAAAGGCTCACCCTCCCTGGGGAGCAAAAAGGGTATGGGATAGGTAGGGTGTTAGTGGCAGGAGGGGCAGGGGAGAAGGGGAGAGTCAGGAAACTGGGATTGACATGTAAGGATATGATAGACTTTGATTAACCCCCCCATGGAAGGCCTCACCCTCCCTAGGTAGCAGAAAGGATATGTGATAGGTAGGGTTTTAGTTCAGGATGGGGCGTGGTAGGGGAGATGGGGAGGGAAATTGAACTGGGATTGACATGTAAAATAATCTTGTTTCTAATTCAATTTTAAAAATCTGCAAAAAATTGTGTTTCTAATTTAAATAAAAAATGGATAAAAAAAGAATTCCTCATAAGAATTCTGATCTTTTCTGAGATTTATAGTACACCAATCATTAATTAATCATCCCCCTGTGACCATTTAAGAGGAGAATGCAAATGAAATGTATGTCTGTTGTGAGATAAAACATTTTCCAGCATATATTTACTTACACCACAATAGTCCCATACACACATACCACCATTGCCCAAGTTGGAAAACCACTGAGTTTTACTGGTGTTACTTATTATAATGTAGGCCAGGGCTTACTTACAGTAGCAGAAATGACTCAAACACTGCCAAATTTAAAACACCCACACTAACACTGTTGACAACATACAAACTGGCAGCCGGAACCAAGAGCACACTGCATAGAAGGTGGCAAAACAAAAAGTTAGAGAGTGTCCTTTCAAAGTGACTGAGATGGTGGAAACTTCTTCCAGAAAACTCTGCTAGTTTCTCCTTCTTTCAGGCAGCTGGTCTGGTCAAAGCACCTGCTTTGCTTGTTTGAATTCTTTTTCTGTTTTCTTTTTTGTTCTTTTTTTTTTTTTTGTAGCTTGTGGAATTTTTTTGAAAGTGGAATCTTGGCTTCTTTGTTTTCCCCTCATCAATCAGGAAGAAGTCTGGTGAGTATTAGGAGCTTACTGAAAATAGCTTAATTTGTTTACCATCATGTTTAAATAGCATAATACAGGACAGAATCTCTTAATATCCAAGGAAACTGTTATACAATGCCATTATTTCATAGGCTATTTCTCACTAAAGTAGTTTGATGCTGCCTTATATACACAGAGAAATTTTAAGAAAAAACATTTAATTCTCTAAGTGAGCAAAGAAAAAATTAGCTGGTTTCTCTTTCAAATTATGAGTTAGTCTTAATTTAATGGCATATAAAATATATAAATATGTCTAATCATACTCTGGCCTTAGCATTCATAATAAATTTTCCCCAGTGAAGTCTTGAAATTCACAGGCAAATGTATGGAACTAGAAGAAACCATCCTGAGTGAGGTAACCCAGTCACAAAAAGACAAACATGGTATGTACTCACTCATATATGGATATTAGACATAGAGCAAAGGATTATCAACTTACAATCCACACCTTAGCTTAGAGAAGCTAAGAAACAAGGACCCTAAGAGAGACATACACAGTTCCCTGGAGAAGCAGAAATGGGCAGGAGATCCTGAATTGTTGGGAGCTGCAAAGTACCTCGCCCAAAATATGGCACCGGTTTCCTCCTTCTGCCAGCCCAACGGTGAGTGCTCTCTGTGGTAAACAGCTCCTAATTTGGTAAAGGTCATGTATACTCTTAATTCTGCTTGGAGACAACCTATCCTCGTGTGCCACGTAGGGTTAGGTGATTGGTAGATGTAGACTATATCAGGCCCCATATCCCTCGACCCAGGGCAGCCATTTCACTGTAAAGCAAAGTTCCCGAATAAAACTGTGTTGAAGAAGATTCCTCGGTGTTGCATCGTTCTTGCTGGTCAAGGGTGGATGCGACACTGAATAAAATGGGAACACTGGGGAGGAGTTAAAGGGAAGGAGGGGGAGAGCTAGGAGAAAGGGGAGGGGAGAAGAGGAGGGGAGAGGGAAACATGAGGAATCAGGAAGATTGAGTCAGGGAATAAATAGAGGAGAGCAAGAAAAGAGATACCTTAATAGAAGGAGACATTATAGCTTTAAAGAGAAAACTGGCACTAGGGAAATGTCCAGAAATCCACAAGGATGAACCCAACTATGAATCTAAGCAATAGGGGAGGGTCTAACTTAAATGCTCTTCCCCTATAATGAGACTTATGACTACCTTAAATGCTATCCTAGAGCCTTCATGCAGTAGCTAATAATAGCAGAAACAGAAATCCACAACTAAGTATTCCAGTGGTAGAGAGGGAGGAGTGATAAACAAAGGGGTTTAGACCATTCTGAGGAATCTCACAAAAAGACCTGACCTGAGCAAGTGGGAGTTCATGGACACCAGTTAGACAGCTGGGGAAACAGCATAGCCCAAACCAGGGCCACTGAGCTTGGGTGACAGTTAGGAGGCCTGCACAGTCTATGGGGCCTCATGCAGTGGAACCAGTATTTATTCCTAGTGTAGGAATGGACTTTGGGAGCCCATTCACCCATAAAGGAATACTCTTTCAGTCTAAATACACAGGGAAGGGCCTAGGCTGTGCTCCAAATGATGTGTCAGACTTTGATGATACCACTTGGAAGGCCTCACTTTTTCTGGGGAGTGGATGGAGAGTGGGAGTGGGGGATGTAGGTGGGGAGTATGGGAGGGAGAGGGAACTGGGATTGATATGTAAAATAAGATTGTTTCTAATTTAAATAAAAAATTAAATAAAAGAATTGTAGTTTAGCACACACACTTCCTTTTTTCTTTTCTTAGAATTCTATCCTGTTTCAAGGCTCCCACCTTAATTGATCATCCCAGTATTTGCAGGTGAGTCTCACAGACATGCCCTCTGTAAGACAGAAAGGAAGATAACCTGCTTTATTAGCCCTTATCTGATTTGTTGGTCCTGAGAAATACTTGCCTGGAACCTTGATATAGCCAGAGAACTGCTAATTGTGTCTGTATGAGTATATTAACTGTCAAGCTTGTGGGATGAAAGAGATTTTTTTTTTTAAATAAAGGGACATGATGAGAAGAAGACTTGTGTAAGTCGATTCTTTTCCTCCACCCTTTAGCTAATTCTCATGTTTGCTGTAGCATTCCTTCTGGATCCTGAGAGGTTAGTGGACTGGTACCCCAATCAACTTCAATATATGATGTTAGAAATTACCTTTCTATGTCTTCTTAACAGAACTGATGGTGATGAAAGCTACAGCGCCAAACACACTAGTAATTAGTTATTCCCTTGAAAACTTCAGAATGGGAAGGAGTAATAGGAAATTTTATTCATTCCCCATTCTTAAAGCTAAAACCTCCAAGTCTGATTCTATTTTCCTGGCTTAATGTAATAGGGAAAGTGCAGATGACTCACCAATACAACTTATTACTTTATTGTGTTGCTTAAAAGAATGATAGTGTCTGAACATGATTATATCTCAATCATTTCGAATATCATGGACAAAGTTAATGTGGTATCTTAGACAATTATGTAAAATTAAATGTGTGCCCCAAGTAATTTTAATGACATTGACATTCTGAGGGCTCTTCAAATAATTCTATGTTATTTTCTTTTTCTGACTAGGTCAGATATTTAAAATATTTTTCCCAAACAATTCTGTCATTTTTCTCTAAGTGGGTTTGGAGGATCGAAGGCACAAATAGGAGACAGAAAGTGATAATGAACCCAGCTATGTGTTGTCCATGACCCTTCTTTTGGCACAGATACAACTTCCATCTGTGTTTCCTGTGTGGCTTCCTTTTTTGCCCCCATATATGTTCATAGGTCAATAGTTTCTGTCTGTTGATTCTAGTCCTTACGTGGATTAATTTTTGGTTTGTTTTATCCCTTCTAGTTAATGCTGATAGTGAGTAGCTTCACCATAATCTATTTTTTAAAAAATCCTCATTAAAACCATTTGGTTGAAAATACTTGAAATGATTTCTTATTTGTTTGCCAGTAGATAAAAGTCCATCATAAGTTCATAATCATGATTCACCTAACTGGGTTCATATTAATATATAAGCTTTAAATCCCATTCAACAGACATTACCAAGGAATATATAGATAACAAATCTTATTTTTTTCTGCACTGCTAGGCAACATTTCAATAATCTCTTCTGAATATCTTTCAACTTGTGAAGCTGTCTTTCCAAATGCCTGTATTGAAATATATTGTCTATTAAATAATTTAAACTTATTAATTCACTATACACATATGGTGTGCTATATTAGCATTAACTACATCAAGCATAAAACTAGTCATTTTTGTGATTTTCTCACATCTTAGCATAATCAAGACCTGGTACATACAAAACATCATTACAATTTCATGTTTATTGGGGATATTTTCATACTCTCATTATTTCTCTATCTTTCCATATTCTCATAGTAACCATATTTTTTCTATAGCTTCCCCAACAAGTACTTGATTCTTTTCCTCTATTTTTCCCCAAACATTTAATTTTGAAAGTCAACTACAAAATTACTCCTGCATCCATAGCTCAGTCCAAGTGTTCAAAGAGCAAAGAAAATTTCATTTCCTAGGATTTCACACGTTACAACTTTTGTTTGCAGAAAGCACATTTCTTTCATTTCACATGAATCAGATTTTTTCATTTCATTTTTATTTTTTCCTCAAGCTATTCTAGCATCTCTCAAGTTTAAACCTTTTGTAGTTTTTTTACGTCTTAATGCTTTGATTTTTTTCCTTCCCTCTCTTCTTTCTTCCCTTTGTTCCTCACTTTCCTTTTCCTCCTTTTTCTACTCTTATCCATTTCACTCTCTTTCCTAATTAAACCATATTTAGTTTAAGTAATTCATTATTTTTGTTGCATAATAAGTTGTATAAACTCATAGTCTCAAAGCTAAGTGATTTTAAGGATAACTTCTTTAACTCAGAAATCCAAGGGTCTTTTATAAATATATAATCCTTTCAAAGCTCAGGTGGACAAAGCTCTGACTCAAATTCACTGGATTCATAGCCTCATAGAAGTCTAGCCTGTACCCTTGGTTGGTATTTCATTGATTTCTGGGGTGCGCCTGATTTGTTGTTAGATGGAAACCTCCTTTATATCCCTTATCTAATTCCTTCATAAATGGGAGTCTGCACAGGATATCCTACAGCACAGCAGCTTCCTTTTCAGAGGGAAACCATGAGGGGAAATAACAACAACAAAGGGAAACTCAGTTTTTTCTACCATAAAAGTGGCATCCCACTGTTTCTACCAGGAAGAATACTACATCCAACACACAGCTGAACATGTAAGAGTGACTCTGAGGAGACTGGGATCAATAGAACTCTTCTGAAAGTCCTTCAAGGCTTTGCAATTCTATAGAAAATACCAGAGTACTGTTAATTTTTACTAACGGAAGTTAAGGTATCAGCTAAGCTAGACACGTGCATGATTCGGGGAAAAGTGTAGGTGGTGTGGCTAAAGTAAAATTTTCAATTCAGATTTTACAAATGCTTTTTGAGTTTGCAGGCTCACATATGTAAACATAGTTTAAGCAATATTGTATGGAAACTCAGGTGATGACATAAACTGTTTTTATTTCTTTTACTCATATTAAAGAAACATATGGCTTGGGAGATTTTAGCCAATAAAGCACTTACTGAGAAAGAATTATAAACTGTGTTTGGTTTATAATTCAGAACCAGTGTGAAAACACCAGGCCATAATGGCAAATATGTACTCATAGCACTGGGGAGGCAGAGATATGTGGATTTCTGAAGCTCACTGGATAGCAAGCCCTGCATCTGTGTGAGCTCTGATTCAATGATAGATCTTTTGTCAAGATGGTTCTGAGGATCTACACCGGATGTTGTCCTCTGGCCACCACATATACAGGCACACATATGTGGTCACATGAACAAACACAAATTTGTACATTTACATATAGTATCATTCACACTGTTTTATTTTTCTCAATTTAATGCTATATGACACTGATGATAGACCTTGAGTAAATTGGGAGTATGTTTCAAGAATATCAGGAGTCCTGCCTACAGAAGTAATTGGGTCAAATATTAATAGACTTGAAATTTCATAAATTTGATAATAAAGAAGTGAAATTGATTCAAATGTAAACTACAGAATGAAGAAGTAAGGAAAGAGACAAATAAGTAACAAAAAATTGAGGCTTTCATCTTCTAGTGGTTGCCAAACAATTTATTAATCTGTATCTAAAGTAATGCTGTCAGTTTAGAACCAAAGATGGGAAATATTGTATTATGGTTTTGGAAATCAAAGCTTGAAATATCCAAAGTACACACAGATAGACATATACCTAATAGCAGTGCATATACATCTGGGACTTAGAAGAACTGAGATGGGTAGGAGGTCATAAGGTTACACACATGTGTACAGAAATACTGCAGTATGAACACTATAACAAATACTGTATTCCAATCCAGTATTTCTTATATGACACATTTTTTTCAGTAGTAAGATGGAATTTAAAAGTCACAGTTTATTCCTCTGCTCTTTGTTTTCTTGTTATATATTTTTGAGAGATAAAGATTTAAACGACAAAAAAATTAAACATCTCCTTAACAAGAACTTTGTTGGCTATTCCTGAAAGATGATGACAATTTTCTGTTTCCAACTTGGTCAGAGTTGGTCTGTCTAGTACAATTCATAAGTTATTATTGTTCTTTTTATATAATTCCTAAATTCTCAGGAGATTTTTGTTGCTATGTATTTTAACAGACACACTGATACATACTTTTATATAAATGAGAAATTTGTATTTAAATGGTAGGATCCCAGTATAATGCTGTCTAGTCTTTTTATTTTTGAAACATAACTGCACTTAATCCAGTTCCCTTAGAGCCCAATCCAATGAAATAAATTAAGGTGAAAAAAATCATCCATGCTGAGGTGTTAATGAATGCTAATGAAGTCAGTGATGAACCCAATTTGCATACTTTATTTGTATTTTAAGAGAATCCTTCTTAAACCATCATTATAAGAAGATAAAATAAAAACAATAACTAAAGCTAGTTTATCACCAACTTAAATGGGTTTGATGGAGGCAAAGCTGTTTAACTCTGTACATAGACTCAGATAAATACTCACCACTGAGTCTGTTTCCCAGTAGAAAACATTCTCTCAAATGCCTGCTAAAATTGAACTTCAATAAGAATTGACTCAAAACTCAAAAAAAGACAGACAAATATTGTTTATTCATATTTGCATTTAAAAGTCATTGCTCAAGCAGAAGATCATTATTATAATAACAGAAATTGAAACTCAAGCAAAATATACTCATCTAAAATAATCCCCGAGATATTCCTAGGGCACTAAGGTTCTCGAAATACCCTTCCAGTGTAAGAACAGAGCAAAAGAAAATAATGGTGCAGCTTGTGCCATACAAACTAGACTGCCACACTAATAATGAGGTCTTTTCAATTCTATGTTCTAGGTTAGCTACAGGGCTGAGCACATTTTAAGACTATCCAACTAAATTCTTAAACATCTGAGATATCATTTGTTTTGTGCTGAGTGAGAAGCAGAACATTTGGTTTCTAACCTACCTCAAAATATATTACAAAGACATTATATTTTTTGATATAAAATGTTATGTGTGATACTCAATGTTAGTTGTTCCTCTATATTTTACACTTTTACTTTAATGTAATCCTGAGTGGCCTTGAACTCACAGGGATTCATCTTCCTTTGTCTCTTGAGTCTTGGGATTAAAGGTATGTACCGCCACTACCTGGCCTCTATGAGTATGGCTGGCTTTGCATTTTCCTCTCCAGTGGCTTTATTAGATCATAAACAATATACTACCACAGTCCATATTTCTATGAAAGTTAAAATGTATGGTATTGTACAAATTGTCATATCTAAGTGACTTTTGTTCAGTTTTCCTTGTTTTATTATCCCTCATGATGGAAATGATGTAACAATATATTTAGTATATAAAGCTTACTTACAACTGCACACTAAGAACAACCTTCCTTCCTTTTTAATTATTAAAACCACAACGGGAAAAGCTCTAAGTTGTTTTTAGGAGAAAGGTCAAGGTACATCAATAGTCTATTCAAAATGATATTATGACTAGAGTTAATTTGGAAATACCAACATTTCAAGGATCAAACCAGTCGTGTGAAGGAAACAATCCGTAAATCTGATGTGAAATCAATTTTATTCATAATATAAATAGGTAATCTGATGGTAATGACATGTTTGATAAAGAACAATCAGGAAGGTTCTGAATATTCCTACTAATGAGACTGTTTTTGGCCTAGTCATTGTAAAACATTAAGATTTCTCAGTTCATGTGCTTGCGAGCGTGTATGTGTGTGTGTGTGTGTGTGTGTGTGTGTGTGTGTGTGTGAGAGAGAGAGAGAGAGAGAGAGAGAGAGAGAGAGAGAGAGAAAGAGAGAAAGAGAGAGAGAGTAAATGTAGGGTTATTTGGTATAAGCTTGATTTTAGGTTTATGTAATTTTTTACACCATAAGCTATTGATTAAATTATTTTATGAAATATGCCTCATTGTTTAAAAAACATTTCCTATTTTTTTAAAAGAATAACAGTATGGAAATTAATTTCTTCTCTCAATAAACCAAATAGTTCCTAAGGTATTTCTCATTAGGCCAAGTTGCTCGTTTCAGTCCAACTCTAATACTAAATCTTTAAAAAAAAATCAATGTTTTGAATTTTAAAACATCTTCTTAAAAGCACTGAAGATCACGGTTTCCACAAACTATGACTGGGTGCTAAATACATAAATAAATGAATAAATAATTATTTTTAAGGAGCATTGAAGATCTTGTAAGGAAATGAATTGTTAAAGAATAATATTAAACAATAATAGATGAAACAGAAGCATCTCAGCTTATAGACACACATTCCGTATGAAGGACTTGGATAAGGCTTAGAAAATGTCTATGTATAAAACTATAAAAGAAAGTTTGTAGCCTCTATAAAAGTAATACTCCAAAATGTGGATGTTTTAAAAATATGCTCCATTATAATGAATGCACCTTGGAGGCAACATGAAATAAAAGGGAAGAAGTTCTACTAAAGAATAACCATCTACCTTAAAAGTACTGTAACTTAAGTAACTGAAAGAATAGATATTGTTAATAGCTTCAGCTTATATGCTAAATTTCTTTGTCAATTTTGAGGATTTCTATTTTTATCAATGTTTTCTCCACATCATATGTGTGTATACTTATGTATATTTCTACATCTGTATGTATTTCTGTGTTTCTCATTCAAAATCTATATCTACATTTATTTTACCTCTACATAATTATGTATCTTCATTTATAACTATATCTGTGTGCCACATCGACAGTTACTTCTACCTCTATATTCATCAGTAACTATCATAATCAGGAATTATTAGCTGAACTTAGAAATCTTCAGGACTTTAAGGATTATGTGGTTATATTCTGGTGGAGTGTTCTTTATTCTTTAGGATCTGGCCAATGGCCCACATGCAGAGCCTTGTTTAGAATTATGGTTACAGCTCATTTGAAATCCTTCCATAGTATTTACTTTTGTGCCACTCCCTACCCCAAATGACCCCTGTAATCAAGAAGGTCAGGCCATAAACTTTTAAACTTCTTAAGTTAAAAGAATCAAAAGAAAAAAATTAAAGTCAACATAATAACAGAGAAAGAAATGTCTTTGATGATATAAAATATATAGTACCAAATTTTTAAATAAATTAAATAAATCAAAGAATGAGTTCATAGCAGAGTACATACAGTGAAGTGAGAGTTAAAGTTCCTAAGACAGCAGAATCATATCCACTGCTGTCAGGTTTCAATGCAGGAAGCAAAAGCTAAGATGGGAGAGTTACACAGCAGAAGAACCACACATCTACCTCCAAAGTACTGATAAGAGTAACAGATTATACGTTTCCAGAGAATGTCAGAACACTCATAGTAATTTACTAGAATAGTGGAGAGCAAGTGAGAATGCTCAGGTGGGATAAGTTCTTGACTTTTAACCAGACAACCCAAGTTCAACCCCCAGGGTCTGTAAGATTGAAAAAGAAGAGAAATTCCCAGTAGCTCTTTCTATTACCTCCACACATATGCCAAGGGAGAAGCAAGTTCCACACCAAAATGATAATGATAAATAAATGAAGTTTTAAATGAAAAGAAAATTGATGGTGGAGAACTTTGTAGCCTCTACATTTGAGGTGAGCCTAGGGTAACAATGTCAAAGACAGCACATCAACAGATTACAACATTTATTAAGAGTGCTAAAGCTTATGAATTGACTAGAATCAGCTTCTTTTCTGTGGTTGTTATAAACTGAAACCATAGCAATTAACAGAGACAGTGGCTACTGCTTCCTTTCTATCTCACATAGATACTTTTGGTATATGTTCATTAAAACAGAGAAGCATAGTTGAGATGTGTAGAAAAATGTGTTTGTAGCTAAACCAAATTTACGTAGTAAACAGACACCATAAGAATAAGCATTTTCAGAAATCTTTGATGGCAAAAACCCTCCCATCCTAAATGTCTTCAAACAAACCAATTGAAATTAAGAGAAGAATAAAGATAATTATAATGAAACTGAAGTACAGCAAATACACAGAGAAAATACCTAAAAATGGTCCATGGAAAAAGGTTAAATTCAAATGTATGCCAATAAATCAATAAAAGATCATATACAATAAAATTATATTCCCAAGATGCAAAAGGACAATAATTAAGTACCTAAGATTTATATTATCCATGCTTTGAAATTATTATTTAAAGTAAATAAAAGACATTTCTGATATAGGAGTAGCTGATCTTACTATTATAATGGAAACTTATTTTCTATATGTATTTAATTATATTATTAAAATTTTATAACAGGACTGGGAACCACTATTTAGTTTTAATGTAGGTAATAGAATTTCAATCTATAATCTAAGCTTTGAAGTGCCTCACTCTGTTAAAGATCTAACATGGAACTTCTAGGCTGCTTCAGAACCCTCATTACATGTTTTTGTTTTTGTGAAAACACGACATTAAGATTGTATTTTAAATATAAGGAGAAGAAAATTATTTCCTCTTTAAATACTAATAGAAACTTTTTCATTATGCACCTTCATGGTTATTGTCATTGTTAAATGCCACAAAATAGCTTTTCTTTTAAAATTTTCTTAATTTAAAGATGGAAAAGATCCAAAAAAATCTTTTAAACTTTTCCAGGCAATTAAAAAAGTTTCATTATCAGTTCTTCAGGTATTTATCTCAATTATCCCAGAGATAAAAATTGTACAACTGTAGTTAAAGACAGACTCCTGGCAACTCTATGAGTAGTGGTTTTAACCTTCTGAAAGATGAATTAATAGAAATGATAAAGAAAGGGAATAAAATTGGAACAAGATAAACAAAGTTTGCTACTTCTTCTGCTGCCCTACTGTAATTTTTGATTTTTCGAAGTCCTGAGGACTGAGCAATGCCTGTGTTTTCATGACCATGTTTCACCCCACCCTTTCCCTAAGGACTTTACTTGCTAGCTCAGAACCTTTCACAGTTCATTAGCATCCCACTTGAAGCATCCTAGATTTCATCTGTTCATCTTCTATTGCATGTCACCACTTAGATTGCTTAAAACATATATATTAAAGTCCCCATTCTCTGTTTTCATCTTATATACACAGCTATTTTGTTCTAGGATACAAGGAGTAAAGAAAATGTATTTAATAAAAACTTATTCTTCCTATAGCCTTCATTGAGCAGCTGGTGGAAGTAGAAGCAGACACCTACAACTAATGACTGAACTGAACTGGAATCCAGTTGCAGAAGAGAAAGAGTGATGGGCAAAGGGATCCAGACCAGGCTGGTGAAACCCACAGAAAGAGCTGACCTGAACAATGGGGAGATCTTGGTACCCATACTGATATCTTGGATACAGCATGGGATTGATCCAGACCCCAGGAACGTGGGTTTCAGTGAGGAGACCTCGGAAATCTACGGGACCTCCTGTAGTAGTTCAGTACTTATCCCTAGCATAAGTATGGACTTTGATCGCCCAATCCACATAGAGGGATACTCCCTGAGCAAAGACACATGGGGGTGGGCCTAGGCCCTATCCCAAAAGATATGATAGACTCTGATGACCCCCTATAGAAGGTCTCACCCTCCCTGGGGAGCAGAAAGGATATGTGATAGGTAGGGTATTAGTTGGAGGGCGGTAGTTGGGGAGGAGGGGAGGGAGAGGGAACTGGGATTGACATGTAAAACAATCTTGTTTCTAATTCAAATAAAAAATTCTATATTTAAAAAAAATTCTTCTTTAAAATGTGTCCCACTGTCATGCAATATGTTCTGACCACAGTCCCCACTCTCTCCACTTCTTCCAGCCTCCCTCTGCTCCCCTGTATCCCAGATACATTGCTCCTCCATTTCCCTTCAGAAAAGAGCAGGATTCCTAGTGATAAAAACTGAAGACTGTGTAACAAGATGCAAAGAGACTAGGCACAAACCCTCATATCAAAACTGTTTTTTTTTTTTTATGGGCAGTACTTGAAAAAGTGTTTTCAATTTTCTTTCTTTTATGAATTTCATCTCTCTCTCTCTCTCTCTCTCTCTCTCTCTCTCTCTCTCTCTCTCTCTCTCTCTCCTCCGTGTGATTCCATCCATGTGTATACTATGGTTTACATTGTAAGCCAGAAGACAACTTGTAGAAGTTGGTAAGTTGGTTAACTCCTTCCATCACATGAGTGCTGGGGATAAAACCCAGGTTTTCATGTTTGACAGCACACACCTTTAAGCACTGAGCTAATTACTACGTCTTTATTCCTCCCTTCTTTCCTTTATTTCAGTCTTTCTTATTTTGATCTGATGAGAAAATATTTGCAAGATGTTAGGCACTCTAGAAATGGAAATATAGTACTTTGTTAAACAATACACTATTTTTCCAGACTGGAATAACTACCTGTAACAACCCATGATGAAGTTACCCTCTTCCTTTTTCAATTAATTTTTAAGGTAATAACAGATTTCCATTTGAATTGTGTTACCATTTCTTTTGCAAAATTATTCTATTGAGTATGTTGGATGCTAGAGAGTCATAATGAAGAGATGCTTCTGTGAATTCTCAATTCCTAGTTACAGTCTTAGCAATAGTTATCATTAGTTTTGTCTGAAGTAATGTTAAGTCTGTTCTTTTATTAAGGGAAATAATAGTTATTTGCCTCACTAATGTGATAATAAATGTATATTAATTACTCTATCAGGCACTTAGTTAAAAATCTAAAGGCTGTACATGAAGTAATCAACCAAAAACCTCTGCTTTCATTTATCTTAATTCCAATGAAGGGAGATATATAGCAAACATAATAAAAGCATTTGAATTATGCATAATTCATTTATACATTTATATATAATATTCATCTATATATAATAAATGTTGAAGAAAAAATAAAACAAATATTTAAAAATTGGGTGTTTCATATATGAAATACATAATTCAATTTGAAAACATGGGAAATTATGAATACAGTAGGAAATAGATATAGAGACTATAGTTGAGTATTGGTAGGGAGGGAAATGGTTAATAGTGTACAATTTTGTTCAGGAATAGTCAAGAAGGACATCACTCAAAATGTTAGATGAACTCAAACTGGAAGGTATATGGATAGATAGCATGTTATTATTCATTTTGAATGAAGAACAATGTGAACAAGGAGGGCCAGATATAGGTTTCTGATGTGAGAAAATGGATGAAGTGTTCTTGAGGATGCTCTAGCCAGTCAATGTGTCCAAAAGGCCCTGTGTTGAAATGGGTGTAAAGTAATAAGATCAGAGAGGTAGCCAGTTGAGTTGGAAGCAGGTGGAAAGATATATGGTGGAAAGCCTTGTATGTAAATAGCTCAGATCTAGCCTGCAGCTTCTGAAGGAGAACAAGCCCCTAGGTATTTTGTACAGTATAATAACTTTTTGTATTTTCACATATTCACTCTTGCTCAGACATGGAGAACAGACTACTTGAGAAATTGGTAGTAAGAGAGAAAAGAGGACAATGATACAGACCAAAATATCAGAGCCTTGTGTGATGGATTTTGATGTAAAGTTTTTGAGATTTTTGCATTTCTTCTGAAGAGAGTAGAACTGTGTTTAATATAGTATGGTGGTAAGAAGGATGTAAGATGTTTTCCTCATTGTTGACTTACTTAACTGGAAAATTTATATCACTATTAAATTAATTAGCATATGAAAATTTCAACAGGCCTAAATCAAGGCTTTCTGTGTGTCAGGTGTTAATTGTCATGAAAATTCATTGTAACATCACTGAATAGCAAGTTCTTTATGTAATTTTTCTTGTGATATATTCAAATTTAATCATCACATAAAGGTAACATACATCCACTAGACTATGTAAACTTCTCAGTTGTATAGATATAGCTGGAATGGGAAGATGCTGAATTGCAATGTATTTTGTATTAAGTTGTCTTGACATCAACTAGCAAATATTGTGTCTTAATGATTTTTAGTGCACAAATTGATTTTTTTACTTGAAAGAAACAACCTTACCAATAACGTACTTAAAATCTGCTCTCTAACATTTCCTGGGGTTATGAACAAACATCTATGCATTCCAGATCAGACTCCAAGGACAAAAAGGCATTATCTTACTTATCTAGTCGGTGAACCAATGAATTCATGTATCATTACTCAAAGAAACACAAGTAATGTATGAGTGGCTCAGTCACCAAAAAAATAAAGAAAATTTCTGTATTTCCCAGATACCATTAGTTGCTATGTATCATCAGAGAATGACAAGACCTTGTAAGGATCTTCCTATCTCAAACCTTAAAATCTATATAATTTCATTCGTAGCCTGGTTTTGAGACACCATCTTCTTAGGAATCATTGTGTAAAATTATCAGAGAGGGATGGGGTGTCTTGAGCCATTTATGTCCAATAGGGACATTAATGGGCACAATATTACACACTTGTCCTGGGGTACTCACAGCTGTTGAGAATTAAGGAGGGAAATAGCGCTGCTTTCACATTCAGAGGATTACATTTCATATCAAAGACATCAAAACATTTCATAGATTCCCCATGGCCTGCACTGGTGAAAGTGTGTGTGTGTGTGTGTGTGTGTGTGTGTGTGTGTGTGTGTGTGTGTGCATTTTTATATATTATGCTGTCTACTTTTTGCCCAACGTCATTTGTATTACATTTGTTACTCCATGTACATAAAAAAGTGAACACTGCAGCTCTAGGTGTTGTCCACAAAGCGGTTAAGAAGAATATGAAGTAACTGAGTAAGAGATGGGAATTCAAGCCATCTTAGAGACTTCTTTTAAAATTTTTGCCATAAGTGTCACACAGAGCTTTCTGTAGCTCATTAAAGACTTAGTTACAAGGAATTAAGGGATGCCATTTTTTGCCTTGCATGTTCTGTAGCAGGAATAACAGTTTTTTTTTCACTGAAAGAGCTAGTAAATAAATGCAAATTTACCAATAGACAGTTTTGTTCAAACTGCATAATTCTGTCACTGTGCATTGAAAATCAAGATAGACAGTATGTAAAGAAACACATTGGCTATGATTCATTATACGTTTTATATTTTAAGAGTAATAAAGTCCATTTTTCTATCTTTATGGATTTTGGTTTGCTGATCCATGATCTGTAAGAGTGTAAAGATTGGGAATAGGGCCTCTTGGTGGCTTTGAGGGTCATTATTTTGTGCTGTGTTTTCTAGTCATCTGCTAATAAGATTGATGGCCTTAGTACTGCTAGTGGGAGAAGTACTGAAAACCAGAAAATGTAGGCTCATGTCAAACTTCAACACTCAATACAAATCTAACCTTGGGCAAGTCACTTAACCTCTCAGTGCCAAGCTTTCTCATCTATGAAACAGATAATAAAACCTGTCTTGCCTTCTTCTGCAGATTAGTGGAGAACTAAAATGAAAGAATAGGAACAGAATGGGGCTGCTTTGAGAGCTCTCTACTATTCACAAGCATGGGGTAGTCATGGGCTTCACACAAAGAACATTCTGTCAAGTACACTGAGCTTTTTTTGCTGAAGCCTTTTTAAAAAACACATTTTCTAAAAGAAATATAATATAGTGCAGGAAAATGAACTGATAGCTTGCTAGACTAATCCTTCTGGGAGAATTAAGGAGAGGAAAATGAATGCCTATCATTGCAAGCCTGATGTGTAAAATGAATAGATATATAAAAATAAAAGTTTTAACATATAGTATTTGTAGGTCAGGCACAATGAATGTGATCCTAAAAATGTTGTCATTCCATTTAAGCTTGTGAAAACTAAAATAGATTTTATAGTTCATTTAGAGGATATTACTGGTTTTGTCCTTCAGTATTCAAACATGCTACTCAGTGAATATACTTAAAGCTTTATAACGTTCTACACAACTTTAATGTTTTATATTTTATTAATTGCAACTTTTTATCCACCAGCTTTTCCTGATGTAATTCTTTCTATTTCTATAATAAGCTCATCTCTTTCTTCTAATAACCCTAATACTTCATTATACTTCTTGCCAATTTAAAAAACTTAACCTAAACCTACCATTTCACAATTTCATTTTATTTTTTCATTGTTTTGTTTTGCTAGCATATCATTGCTTTAACCTTAGATACTCAGGTCACTCTTCCCTTCCCTGGCCAGCTCTAAAGCCATTTAATACATTAAATTGCCCTTGTACAGAGAACCATTTCTTTGAATTTAGCCAACATTTATACCAAAATTTTAAACGTGGGAAAATTTAAAAATCTGGAAATAGTTTAGATGTTTCCTTTTATTCTTATGCATTATATGTATGCCAACTATCATTTAGCTGAAGCTTCTGCTTTTATAAATCCACAAACCCTTAGAACATCACAAAGAATCAAGGAGAACAGCATTATGTGGTTCAAATGGTGAATCTGTATCTATGGCGAGTAGTGACGTTATTTACAGCTAGTGTGAATTTGACTGGTAGAAGACATATTTGTGACTGTTTATATTTGTAATATTTTTGTATAATAATGTGTGTGTGTGTGTGTGTGTGTGTGTGTGTGTGTGTGTGTGTGTGTGTGTAAACAGCTAACATACTAACCTTAACCTAACAACACTTTTCTGTTTCTGTTTTTCTTGTCATCTGGCCTGTTATAGCTATAGACAAGCATTTAATTTATATGTTTGAAGGAGCTGAAATACAAATTAGGAGTTCTAATAAGCATGAGTAAACTTCAGACTAGACTAAGATTTTTTTAAACATTTATGATTTTGATGTAGAATGTCACTACTATCTGAGGAATATACCTACATTCCAAAACACATCAGTGGATTAGACTCAAAGTGGTGGCTATTTTGTGCTAGACTCTTCTAGCATAAAGAATACTTTAGCAGATTCCCAATCTATGAGTTCATATCTATCACTGCTGACTATCCAAAATTAATTAAAAATGTTAAAACATTAAGATATTGTTTTGAACTGTGATAAAAATCGTCATATTTTTCTTTGAAAATTTCATTCATGCATATAATGGATTCGATCAAATCTATTCTTTCTTTACCTTCTCATTCCTCTTTTATTTCCTCTCTCACTTTTGCTCCAACTTCATTTGCTCTCTTCATTAATTTTCAAACCACTTGAATGCAGACAGGGCTGTTGGTGCACAGGTGTAAGATACTCTACTAGAGCATGTGTATCCTCTCAAAGAACCCATCCATGAAGAAAACCGACTATTCCTCAGCAATCACCAATTGCAGATACTTTTTTAGAAGAAGGTGGAATTTCATGAATGACTTCTTGATCCATGTTCAGAATGTGGCTAATTGAGGTTGTACAGGTTTTGTGAAAACCATTACAACTGATGTGAATTTGTATGTGCAATAGAATGGGCATGACCTGTAAATAGGATTTCTTTTCTTTTTTTATTAATTGAAGTTAGGGAACAAGCTTGTTTCACATGTAAGTCCCTTCTCTCTCTCCCTCTCCTCACCTCATCACTCCTCCCCCACCCCCAAACTACCCCCCAACCCCATCCTCCCACCACTCCCCAGGTAGGGTAGGGCCCTCAACAGGGGCTCTGCAAAGTCCACCAAATCTTCCTGTGCTGGGCCTGGGTCCTTCCCCATGTGTCCAAGGCCAGAGTACACCCTTCACTTGGAATGGGCTCTCAAAGTCCCTTCTTACACCAGGGAAAAATGCTAATCCACTTCCAGGGGCTCCCTGGAATGCAGAGGCCTCCTTATTGGCATCCATGTTCAGGGGGCTGGATCAGTCTTCTACTGGCCTCCCAGATAGCATCTGGGGTGGATGTGCTCTCCCTTGTTCAGGCCAACTGTTTCTGTGGGTTTCTTCAACCTGGTACAGACCCCTTCTGTCCCGAGCGCTATGTTCTCGCCAGCAAGAATCACACAGGACACTCGGATCCTTCTGCAGGAAAGCTTTAATGCATCTTGAGAGTGGAGAGCATAAGCTTACCAGAGCGGAGACCCGAGCCAAGAATCCCATCCCCTAATAAAGGCTGGCAGCGGCCGCCTGGGACGTGTCACCCTATGAATGGCTTCAGCTCCTCAGGCCAAATGAGCCACGGGATAGGCAGAGATCAAAGGAATGGAAATTACCAAGCGCCTGCGAAATAATTTACATTCGGTGCCTGCAGGCACCATCATTGTAATGGAGAATGCAGGGACGGCTCCCTACAGATCCCCCTTTTTTATTAATTAATGATAAGGCTTTATATTTTTACAAGCAAATAGGTCACCCATATGTTGAGGGATAGAGGCAGAGGTTGTACCTTCCCAATCAAACCTTAAGACTGTGTACAAGAGTCGCCATCAGGCTGTTAGCTTGACCCGAAGCGCTCTCGACCTGTCCTCTGCCGTTTTTCTGGGAAAGGGAGACTAGGCAGGCAACCCTTATGCAGGACAACATGACTCCCAGAGAAGCCTGCATACTGGGCAACTTCTCTGTGCGATGCCTTGCTCAACATCCCTCATGGGCTGCTCAAACCAGACACTCTACCCTGTGCAATGAGCCTAGGCTCCGGGTGTGCAAGAGCTGTCTGGCCGGCGGCCGATTGCTTAAGCATAGTTAGCCAAATATCAGTGGAAGCCCCTTATTTTAAAGTTATAAGCGCTTGGGCGATAACCATCTTGTCTTTCTTTAGTTTGAGCCCTGAGCTTACAGCCCAGCCAGAGAAGTGACACCAATCCGCAGCAAACGGCTGCACCAAACAATCCCACCCCCACCCCTTAAGCGATGACAATCTCTCCGTCAAGGACAGGAGTTAATCTAGATAATAATAGCGGCTCTCAACTCCCGGGGAGAGGGTGGAGTTCCGACTTTTGAAGGTCCGGGGGCTCTTCGGGTGAGTCTTTCTGGGATCCACAGGGGATTCTCTTCATCCTGTGGAAAAACACAATAGCTCCCCTGGATCTTATGAGAATAGGATCCGGGCCTCTCCAAAGACCAGTTAAGATATCTTTCCATTTTACCATTTCCTTTGGCCTTTTAGGTTCTGAGGTGTGACGCTTGGCCACAGTATGTCCCTGAGCGTCAATGTTTATGAGGCTTTAAAGCCATAGGCATTCCAGGCCTCCAAGAAGTGTTGAATCACATGCGCGGCCTTTTCCCCTATCAAAGACTGGGAAAGCCATCTGTAATTTCCTCCGCTCCTCTAATGGTAAGAAGGAGTGGGTACCAAATAATGGGGGTGTTGATGGAAGTACACCCGCTGGATTAACAGGTTTCTTAAATTTACCGGGATGTGACCGGTTATTCCCTATTTTCTCTCCCTCCTTTTTTGTTTCTTTTTCACCTAGCTGAGCTGTTTTCTCTAAAACTTTATCTCTTGAGCTTTTAGAGTCATCAGAGCTATCAAGATTTAAAGCTTTAAACTTATTTACAGAATCATCTAACAAATTATTCACTCCCTTGTCATTAGACATCCCAGGAGGTCCTTTTTCCTTATTTATTGCTGTTTCTCTTTTTATACATACTCCCTTGTCACTAGACATCCCGGGAGGTCCTTTTTCCTTATATTTTATTGTTGGGCGCGCCCCATCTCTCACTACATTTGGTTTCTGACATGTAATTCTGGACTTCTTTAAGATTGTTACAACAGTGAGAAAGGTCAAAATGGCTCCTAGTAAAAGCACAGAAGCCTCTACACTAACCTCCCAAAATAGCAACATTCCCAAGCCAAAGTCCAGAAAAGACATACCTCTCCGAATTTACCACCCTGCAGTTCTGAATCCGCCTTGTTGCCAAGGGGTCTTCGCGGTGCCGGTGATGTTAACAAGTTCCCAGGTTTCGGCACCAGATGTCCCGCGCACTGTGTTCTCGCCGGCAAGAATCACACAGGACACTCGGATCCTTCTGCAGGAAAGCTTTAATGCATCTTGAGAGTGGAGAGCATAAGCTTACCAGAGCGGAGACCCCGAGCCAAGAATCCCATCCCCTAATAAAGGCTGGCAGCAGCCGCCTGGGACGTGTCACCCTATGAATGGCTTCAGCTCCTCAGGCCAAATGAGCCACGGGATAGGCAGAGATCAAAGGAATGGAAATTACCAAGCGCCTGCGAAATAATTTACATTCGGTGCCTGCAGGCACCATCATTGTAATGGAGAATGCAGGGACGGCTCCCTAAACCCTTCGATCTTCATCCCCCTCTCTCTTCAACTAAATTCCAGATTTAAGCTCAGTGTATTTCTGTGGATGTCTGTCTCTGCTTCCATCAGCCACTGGATGAGGGGTCTAAGATGGCATAAAGAGTAGTCATCAATCTCATTTTAGGGGAAGGGATTTTAGGTTATCCTCTCCTCCATTGCCTGGATTGTCAGATCCTGTAATCCTTGTGGGTCTCTGTAGATCTCCCTAGTTCCAGATCTCTTCTCAGACCTATAGTGGCTCCTTCTAATATGGTAACTCTATTCTTCCCCCAACTCAATATCTCTGCTCCTCCATTTCCTCACCTCTACTCCTCTACTTGTGCTCTTATTGTGGCAGCACCCTCTACCCTACCCTCATGCTCCCAAATCTCTCCATAAATCCAGCCACACTGAATCTTCTAGAAGATAAAGTGAGAATTACCCTTGAACAAATTGACACAGGTGACCGATTCCTGAACATCACGCCAGTAGCACAGACACTGAGGTCTGCAATTAATAAATGGGACCTCCTGAAACCGAGAATCTTCTGTAAGACAAAGAACACAGTCAGTAAGACAAAACCACCACCCACAGAATGGGAAAAGATCTTTACAGACCCCACATCTGACAGAGGGCTGACTTCCAAAATATACAAGGAGCTCAAGAAGCTAGCCACCAAAACACCAAACAATGAAATTAAAAAGTGGGGTGCAGAACTAAACAGAATTTTCAACAGAAGAATCTGAAATGGCTGAAAGCCACTTAAGAAAGTGCTCAAAATCCTTGGCCATCAGAGAAATGCAACTCAAAACAACTCTGACAGGCGTGGTAACCTCACACCTGTCAGAGTGGCTAAAATCAAAAATACCAATGACAACCTATGCTGGAGAGGATGTGGAGAAGAAGGAACACACCTCCATTGCTGGTGGGAGTGTGAACTTGTAATCCACTCTGGAAATCAGTATGGCAGTTGCTCATAAAAATGGGAATCAATCTACCTCAAGATCTAGCCATTCCTCTCTTGGGTATATACCCAAATAGTGCATGTTCATACAACAAGGACATATGTACAACTATGTTCATAGCAGCATTGTTTGTAATAGCCAGAACCTGGAAGCAACCTAGATGCCCCTCAACTGAAGAATGGATAGAGAAAATGTGGTACATTTATACAATGGAGTACTACTCAGCAGAAAAAAGCAATAGAAACTTGAAATTCGCAGGCAAATGAATGGAACTAGAAAAACCATCCTTAATGAGGTAACCAAGTCACAAAAAGACAAACATGGTATGTACTCACTCATATATGAATTTTAGACATAGAGCAAAGGTTTACCAGCCTATAATCCTCTTCACCAAACAAACTAGGACACATGAAGGACTCTAAGGGATAAATAGACCCTAGGAATGGGAAGTGGCATAAATAGTATTTCAAACTGTAGGTGTCTACTATATCAGCCTCATTAATATTTCTGCTACCTGTTTTGAGATGATTTCTGAGTGCCAGGAGAGGAGATTTACATAGATGTACTATTTAGAGATAAGTCTTTTTCTCTTCATGGTGATCACAATTAGGGCTCTGCATAACTCACCATACTACTGCAAAATGAAGATTCTTTGGTATGGATTAGGGTCTATGTTTACAAAGATAAGAACTTAGATGCAGTTTATTACTATGACAGCTTAGCAGAGTTATAGTATTAAGGTATCCTTATAGAACTATGAGATATTTTCTATCCACTCATATCTTTATTTTCTTTATCCAATTAACAGTACAATGCAAGAGTTAAGTGTTATGAATCAGGCTTCAAATCCAAGCAGAAAGTGATTGGTTATTCCCACAGCATTGGTGCCACTATTGCCTCAATATTCTTTAAAATGAGGTGAAAACATGAAACAAATGTAATCATATTTTTTTTATTTTTGTTGTGATAGAGGAAAACAAGTTAGAATAAATTCCATATTTCTCATCTGCAAAATTTCTCTTATTTCCAATCTCTAAGCATTGCTGAACACAATGCAGCAATTAACCTTGCTCTTTCTAATTTGTGTTTTCTCCTAGATAGTCATGATTGGCTGATGTGAATGATATAAGTTTATAGGCTTCTTTAAGTATTATACCAGGATACTTAAGGACTACTTACTTTTTTATCCCTTCTCTAATCTGTGACAATATTAGTCATAAGGGGATATGAGTATCAGCTAACCCCACAGTTTTACAAATAATTAACAAAGCTTCTCTTAATTTAATGATATAATTATTTGTATTGGATGGTTCATGATAATATTACAGTAGAAAAAACTAGGAACATTTAAGGACTAAAATGGAAAATAATTGCATATTACTTTATATAGGTCAAATTAATTTTATAAAATGTTGAAATTGGTTATTATTAACCAGGTACCAGTGCATATAAACTAATATTTTTAATAAAAATAATGGATTAATTTTATGTTAATTCTTGGAAATGCATTAAGCTAGATTTTTCTGTAAATACTTATAAAGAATAAATTCCTTTTTAAGTCCTGAAGTCATATCATAATGTTTTCATCCTTATATGTTAATCAAGGTAAAAGTTATCACTTTTTATTCATTTCAATATTTCTGTGTCATACACACCCATGGAATGGCTGTTTTGTGAGACACATAAAATTAACAGTGTTTGAGCTGTTAAATCACCCATACTGAATTTTAAAAAGTGCATAGGAAAGTTTTCTTTTCATGATAAACTCATGAGAATCCTTTTCCTATAACAACATATGATGCTCATTTTGGTTTGCATTATATGAATATAATATTACATATCAAAAGTAAGTAGATCAGAGGAAGAATGTCAGCATTATCTGTTATTATTTTTATTTTTATATGTGTGCATGATTCATGTATCCATTTGTGTGCAAGTGTGTGATTGTGGACATGAAAATGGCATAACTATTGTGAAGGTCAGAGGACAAGCTAGAGTATTGGCCTGTGATTTCCACATTGTGTAAGGCATGGCTCTTTTGTTATTGTTGTTTACAACCTCTTTCCAATATATCTTCTGCAAGCTTCCAGAGACTCTCCTGTCTCTTTCCGCCATCTGCCCATGGATGTGCGAGGATTATAGACCCATATCTCCCTGCTTGACTTAATGTAGGTTTCTTGATTTGGCCTCAAGTCATAACACTTGTAAAGCAGATGCTTATCCACTAAATCATTAGCCTTCTCCAACAATGACATTCTTCAAATTTTATCTGTGGCTGGTCTGGAAGTGCATAACTGTAACATCAGCTCTTGAAAATAGAAGCTGCAGCAAGCTCAAAACCAGTAAGAACTTTATAGTGAGACTTTGCCTCAAAAACAAACAAACAGTAAAGAAACAGCAAAAAATGACATGTATTAATTAGTCCCAATGGTAGTTCCCAGATGAGTTTAAAAGAACAAGCTGAAATAAATACTTCTCTACTCCTTTGATTTTACAAGAAAATTAAAGGCTATTGCTTAAAATATAAGTAGAAATAATATCTAGTTAAAACTTCTAGCTTTTAGTAAAATTGATGTTAAAACTAGCCTAACTTTTATGTCTAATATTTGAAGCAAAGAAATGTGATTTGCACATCAAATGTTTCAAATGGCCTGATTATTTGTAAGAATAATGAATTCCTGGTGCATGAGCAAATATCAGAGTGAAGTAAAATAAAATCTAAGCATAGGTAAATTAGAAAAGATAACCTACAGACTGAAACATTTCACATGCCATTATCATTACATGGGAAATACAAGCAAAATTCATGAAATATAACCTGGCCTTTCCAATTAAATGTTAACATTCAATTACACTAAGAAAAAACATGGTAGAATCCATTATTTAAAAATGAAAAGGCCAAATATATAAGTCTTTAAGACCTGATATTACTTTGTTTATTCAATTTTGGATTTTTACTCTTGAAACAATTGTATATCAAGAAGTTTGTGTGAAATGAATTTGTGGACATATTATTTGGGGACAATTTCTTTCTCTAAGTATCTAGGAATTATGTCAGTGATGACTTGAAGTGAATATTAACATAATAAATATCATGTATAGTAACATTTTAACATAGAATGAAAACATCTTAGAAAAAAGCCAGTGGACAGATTAGCAGAATATATATACTTCTCAAGTTTACAGCCTCAGACCATACAGAACATTACTTATTAAATAAGTTTTGAAAGTTGAAAGGCTCAGAAATAATTTTTCCCCACTAAGAGCATGAGTTTAGTAGACTTGGAAGTTTGGCAAATACTTATAACATCAGCACTCAAAGAAGAGGCAGGAAGATGGAGAAATAAAGGCCAACAAAGACTGAAATTGAGATTGTTTCACATACATAAAGTGAGAGTATGAAAGACAAAAAAGAAGAACATAGACAGAGAAAGATCCAGAGAGAGAAAAAAAAAAGGAAGAAAACAACAAATCAAGGAAAAATATAACAAGTGAACAAATGAAAAAGAATACACACATCTTCATTCATTTATACTGCTAAAAGTGATAATCACACATAAGAGAGGAAAACTAAGAAGACTAGAATTTGGTTCAACAAGCAATGATGAACAATATAAAGATAAACATGAAAGATTAGAAAAGGAAATTTTCAGGCTTTACTTTAAAAATTAGATAGGTTATACATCTATGGAAAGCTAATGAGTGTCAGCTTCACATAATCAACAAAGTGTCAAATAGAACTAGCTACATATGTGCTGAAAAATCATGACACATATACACATCCCATTGTGGATGAGGAAAACTCCAAAATACCTCAACCCTATATAAGAACCAGGGGCAAATGAGAAATACTGAGAGAAAGAGACATAGACTTCCTCAGGAAAAACACACACACACACACACACACACACACACACACACACACACACACACACACACACACACAAAACACACACATATTCAGGGCTGAAAACTTCTACCAGCAACATATTTTTCTCTGTTGAGAATTGTCTATTTAGTTCTCTACCCCACTTTTTAATTGGATTATTTGGTGTTTTGGATACTAGCTTCTTGCGTTCTTTGAAAATTTTTAAGATCAGCACTCTGCCTGATGTGGGGTTGGTTAATATCTTTTCCCATTCTGTGTGTATGCTGCTGTTTTGTCTTGCTGACTGTGTCATTTGCCTTACAGAAGCTTCTCAGCTTCAGGAAGACACATTTATTAATTTTCAATTTCAGTGTTTGTCCTCCTGGTGTTATGTTCAGAAAGAGGACTCCTGTACCAATTCATTCTAGAGTATTTCCCAATTTCTCTTCTAAATGGTTCAGTGTGATTGGATTTGTGTTGATGTCTTTTATACATTTGGAGTTAAGTTTTTTGCATAGTGATATGTAGGGGACAGTGTAAGCCACGCCTGCTAGAAGCTGGCTACAGATGTACCTGACCTCACCTTAAGGTGAGGTCACGATGATGCATGATAGGGTTTTAAGCAGCTGCAAGGCACATGGGAGCCCCTTCTCTGGCCTCCCTGCCTTGCTGCCCCTGGCATGCTCTGGCATGCTTTGGCTGGTGTTTATCCAAATAAAGATATCTTAACTTTACAGAAAAAGAATCATCTTGTATCAGTGATAGGCATGAATCTTTCTACAGTCTTCTTCATGACAGCATCCATTCTATCACCATTTGTTGAAGATGCTTTCTTTAGTCCATTGTATAACTTTAGCTTCTTTGTCAAAAACCAGGTGTTCATAGTAGTGTGGTTAATATCTGGGTTTTCAATTCGATTCCATTAGTCTGTCTATTTTTTGTGCCAATACCAAGCTTTACTCTTGGCACTGTACTATTGCTCTATAATAGAGCTTAATTAAAGCCATGGAAGGAGATGACTCCGGAATTTCCTTTATTGTACAGGTTTGTTTTGGCTATCCTTGGTTTAGACCATTAATATTGAGAGATATAAATGACCATTGATTGTTCTTGTTTGCTTTGGATTTCGTGGTGATTGTTGAACTGTGTGTGGAATTCCATCCCATTTTCCTTTTGGCTGTTGGGAAAGTGGGATTATCTATTGCCTATGTTATTCTGGTTGTAGTTAACTTCCTTGAGTAGGAGTTTTCCTTTTAGAACTTGCTTTATGGTTGGAATGGTGAGTATGTTTTGTTTGAATCTGGTTTTGTCTTGGAATATCTTTTTTTTCCCACCTATATTGGTTGAAATCTTTGCTGGGTATAGTAGTCTGTGTTGGCATCCATGGTCTCTTAGTGTAGATAGAATATCTATCCAGTACCTTCTGGCTTTCAGAGTTTCCATGGAAAATTCAGGTATGATTCTGATAGGTTTGCCTTTATATGTTACTTAACATTTTTCCTTTGCTGCCCTTAATACTCTTTCTTTATTCTGTATGTTTTGGGGTTTTGATTACTACGAGGTTAGGAATCATTTTTTGTGGTCTAATCTATTTGGTGTTCTGTAAGCTTCTTGTACTTTCATTGATATGTTTTTCTTTAGGTTGGGAAAGTTTTCTTCTATAATTTGTTGAATATGTTTCCTACACCTCTTAGTTGGATTTCTTCACCTTCTTCTATACCTATTATACTTAGTTTTGATATTTCAGTGTCCTATATTTCCTGGATATTCTGTGTTAAGGTTTTGTTGAACTTAAGATTTTCTTTTTTGATGATCCTATTTCTCCTAGTGTATCATCAACTCCTGAAATTCTCTCTTCCATCTCTTGTATTATGTTGGTTATGCTTGCATCTGTAGTTCCTGATCATTTACTCAGCTTTTCTATTTCTAGCATTCCCTCATTTGTGTTTTATTTATTGTCTCTATTTCAGTATTCAAGTCTGGAACTGTCTGAATTTTTTCCTTTAGCTGTTTAACTGTATTTTCTTGGCTTTCCTTAATAGATTTGTTTATTTCTTGTAAATTTTTTGTTTGTTTTTTCTTCCATTTCTTCAAGGGATTTTCTCATATCTTCTTTGAGGCCCTCTATCATTTTCATGATGATGTTTTTAAGGACATTCTCTTCTGTTTCATCTGTGTTGTGATGTTCAGGTCTTGCTGATGTAGGGTCCCTAGACTCTGGTGGTGTCATATTGGTTTTTCCGTTATTGAATGTGTTTTTTATATTGTCTTCTTTCCATTGCTTCTTTCAGTGGGTATATAAGGAGTCTCTTTCTCTCCTGGTGGGTAAGGGACCAATGTTCCCTTCTGGTAGCTACAAACAGATCCAATACTCTGAAGTCTCACCTCTTCCCATGGATGGAGGCAGGAATGGTCCCAGGGCCTTGGTAGTCTCTGGGTGGGCAGGATCCAGCCAAATTGGGATCTTCCACCATGAGCAGTTCCCAGGCCTCAGGTGTCCCCAAGCAGGGCAGAGAAATGTGGGCCAGAAACAGGCCCAAGCCTACCTAGTCCCATGGATGTAGTCAGGACTGTCACTGGGTCCTTGGAAGTCTCTGGATGGGCTGGATCCCTCTGAAATGGGATCCACCCTGGTAGAATATGATGTTTACCTTTGACATAATATACAGATTTTATGAGTTTTGTAAACTTTATTCATTAGCACAATTAATCCTAATACAACATGAAACATAAACTGTATAGGATTAGGGCAAGATCCTGTTTTGTTGAATGAATATACATGCACTATTTGAATCAGGCTTTTGTATCTGTACCCAAAAATTTTATCTTTGATATCTTTTTTGTCTTTCCAAAATGTTGCCTGCAGTTTTTGGAAATGGACACTGTATCATGGTCACCACACTGTGCTGTGAACTGTGGGATTGCATGCTTCTGTCTAGCCATAGCTTAATATATTTTTATTAGGGTTTTCCCATCCTTGCATTGCCAGAACTATCTATGCTCTCACTAATCACATTTTTAATCTTGCTCTTTATGAATTTAATTTTTTAAGATAACACTTACAATGGAAATAATGTAACCTATAACCTATTTCACTTAACCTCCAGATCCATCTCTGATCCTACAGATGACAATATTTAGCGCTTCTCTCTGTGTCTCTTTTGAGTGGTGATATGCTTATAGATAAATCATATAGCATTGGACTCATTATCACAGAACAACAACTCTTCAGTTCTAGACTATTCATTATGTAAGGTGATATTTTCTGTATGTGTACATACATGCTTTATATTCATACATCTATAAATATATACACAGAGTTTACATTTTTGCAGTATAACTATATTGGAATACTTACTTTAAGGTATTTCAATTTCCTATTAGTTGTGTAAAGCACTGGAAGGATATACACAAATTATTTAGTGAATTTTATACTACTATGAGTTCCCTTTTCAAACAATAGTCAAAATAGTTAAAATAAGAAACTACATTGGAATCTTTGCTAAATACCTCATAGAATCTAGCATGATGAACCAGCTGCATTTAAAGGAAATATTTTATTTGTCTTTTGCAAGGTAGTTTTCTATAGTTATCATTCAAACTGATATTTTAGAACATTGTATCTACATGAAAAGCAGACACCCACAGTTAAACCTTGAAGTAAACTGAAATCCAGTTGCAGAGAAGGAGGACTGATGAGCAAATGGGTCCATACCAGGCTGGTGAAATGCACAGAAATAGCTGACCTGAACAAGGAGAGTTCTTGTTCCCCAAACTGATAGCTGGGAAACCAGAATGGGACTGATCCAGACCCCCTGAATGTGGGTGTCAGTGAGGAGACCTTGGAAATCTATGGGGCCTCTTGTAGTGGATCAGTACTTATCCCTATCACAGGAATGGACTTTGGGACCCCATCCCACATGAAGGGATACTCCCTGAGCCTAGACACAAGGACTTTGGCCTAGGCCCTATCCCAAAGAATATGACAGACTTTTAAGACACCTTATAGAAGGTCTCACCCTCCCTGGGGAGCAGAAAGATTATGGGATATGTAGGGTGTTAGTTGGGGAAACAGGGGAGGAGGGGAGGGAGAGGGAACAAGGATTGACATATAAAATAATGCTCTTTCTAATGAAAATAAAAGAAATTTCAAAAAGAAATTTCAGATTTTTAAAAAAATGTTAAACATGTTACGTCGTATTTAACAATTTGTATAGGCTTAAGAAAATTGAGCATGGACAGTCATAGAAAATAATGAATAGTTTAAAATAACAAGTAAAGTCTTTAGAGAGAGAGTACAGAAATAAAAAAAAAGATAAGCCATGCAAGGATGGAAAATACACAGGGAGTATGAATCCTACATGGAGCTTTGTTATCTTTGAATTTGGTAAATGTTAATATCCAAAACCAATAGCTGCTGAGAGACATTGGATTATGGAAACTTCAAAATTTAGCCAAGTTATATATTTTAAAATTTCATAACTTCATGATGGAACTTAAAAAATATATTTCATTGGAAGAGAGGTTATGCTTTTGTTTCCACAGTAAATAAAATGCTGTGGATTCCTTCTAGATTAATAGATATCAGATTTGAGAGGGAAATAACTTCTGAGTATATTGGTTACATACAGAGTGGAGGAAGCCAAAAATACTACAAGAGAGGTGAAATGGAAGTTGATCCTTTGACCTGGGAACAACTGACATGTTTTGAGACATGATACACTTTGTTGGCTGCAGAGTCCTCATGACTAAATATTTCACACCATCCTTTCATAAGGCATGGATAGAGATTTATGTTAAAACATTCATTCTACAGTCTAAATGGACTTATAAACCTGACAAATTCTTTATACCTGTTCAAACACAAAACAATAAATCATCTTTAACTGACTTGTGCACATTGCACTTTCCATACTTGTGTTAATTCAGATATGTATGTTACCTTTGAAAGTTTATATATTTT
Organism: Cricetulus griseus; assembly: GCF_003668045.3. Taxonomy (NCBI): domain Eukaryota; kingdom Metazoa; phylum Chordata; class Mammalia; order Rodentia; family Cricetidae; genus Cricetulus; species Cricetulus griseus. Next base: position 18,202,866 of record NW_023276807.1, on the reverse strand, counting down.
CAGAGAAAGGGGACCAGACACAAATAAAAATAGGTAACCTGTTTTTAGCATCTCAGAGTCCTTCTGTTGAAGTTTCCTGACAGCTGTGTATCCAAAGCAAATGCTTTTGATGAGATGCTCTAGCATCACAGATTATTCCAGCCAGGAGGTCAGAAAAGCTGTAAACTTACCCATTGCACAGAAACTGCACAATGAATGATACAGCTAACTCCCAGAATTGATGATTATCCCATGTTTTTCCATGATCCCCCGAAAATTTCCACTGCCCCTAGACAACTGGAAGCTGTCTAGAAAACATAATACCCATATTTCCAAAAGGTGGAATGGGTGGTATTTGGTCTTCAGTGTGTTATGGATGCTTATCATCATTTAGGGGGTTGTTCACAAGTTGTTACTGGTAATAATCAGAAAAAAGCTCAGCAAAAGAGATTAAATTCAGGGATCACTTTCTTAAGAGAAAATGGGGGATATATTTTAGAAATAATGGAATAAAAAAGGTAGATTTTTTAGTCTAATTTTGAACAACCACTAGTCTCAAATATTTTACCTTGGTATGGATTTTTGTATATTTATACAAATTTAAGGTTATTTTGTTAGAAATAATCTGAACACATTTCTATTTTTGTGTAAGGTATTTTACCTTTGCAGCTCATTTAAAAGTATAATGTAAAGTTTTATTATTACAAACTAGTTAGGAAAATTAAGAAATACAAGTTAGTAGTCAGTCATCTATAATAATCAAATTGGTAGTCATATTAGATATGTCTTCAAAGTTGAGCAGATATTATAAATAGATAGATGGTCTTCAAACACTTCAAAGACCTACAGACCATGACATTTAAAATGTTTCAATAACATGAAACTTTTCATGACTGTGAAACACATTTGCTGCTAGTGTAGCACCAATCTACTTCAAAGAAGATGATGGGAACTGAAGAACTTTTGTATGGAGATTGCTTTCTTTGTAGCAAAAGTTAGCCACTGGGCAAGAAATTGCCCTTTCCTCACCTGCTGACAGAATGCGATCAAAATTGGAGAAGCAGGACATAAAAGTAGGTGACAGCAAAACATTAATAAGACAGGGTAGGAGAGTCCGTCAAAAATTCCTGCATCAGAGAAAAATCTTTCAGATATTTCATAGCTACAAGCCAAAGATGGATGCCCCAATGTTGGAAAGGATTCTTGGGTGACTTTCTAAGCAGCCAGCTGTTTCTATCATTCTTTATAGTTTTGGATGTTGTTTGTAATGCACTTCCTGTTTACTAAGGTAATATTGTATCCTTCTGGGGTCTTTGAAAGAATTGAAGAGTAGGTAGTCATAGTTATAGTTTTCCCTAGTTATAAGAGAAGGTAAATTATATACAGAACTTAGGACTAACCAAGATGGGATAAATAATGAGCATTTCCTCCTAAACTGCCAAAGATAATTGGATTTAACATTGTAAATGTAACTCGTACCTAATATTTTTTTTTCTTATATCATATAGTTTTACTGTGTTAAAGTTAAATTCTTTCCTTTTTATTTAGACAAAAGGGAGGAATGTTGTGGAATATCTTTTTGTACACTGTGAAGATGTGTCTTTGCTAAGGAGCCTTGTGATTGGTTTTATGGAAAGCTAGACAGCCACTAGCTAGGCAGGAGAAATAGGCAGGAACGCAAAACAGAGAAAACTCTGAAAAGAAGAAGAATGGAATCACCAGAGAATAAGAGGACACAGACATGCAAGAAAAGATATAAAAGCAACAAGTCAATGGAAACATGTGGAAGAATATAAATGGGTTGATTTATGTTATAAGGGATAGCTAGAAACATGCCTAAGCTAAGATCGGTTTTAGGCAACCCCGCTCAGACACCCCTTGTGGGAGGGAGTGAGAAGGCACTGAGTCAACGACACAGATACCAAGAGTTGGGCTAGTAGCTGGGCATGTAACTGCAGACCCATCAATTATGGAAATTTGGTCTGCCTATATACCTCCTCACAAGGTCCCATTGACTCAGGGAACTAAAACTACTGCATTGTCCTTTCCTCTTTGGCATGTCGAGGCAGGTGTCTCTATATCAGCAGTTTCTGGGTGTACCAGCAGGCTTTAGGTTGGCCCAGGAAGGAAGTTTTGGCCATGCATGGTCATGCAGGCTTGCTTGGGCAGGGCGACTGTGGGTTGGATAGGCTGGCTCGCAGTTTCTCCTACATTGATTAAACCTTTATAATTAATAAGAAGTCTCTGTGGGTTTAATTGGGAGCAGGGTACAGGTACAGAAATATTCACCTACAGCATGCAAACTTTCTGTATGTGCCCAATATGAAAAATTTCTCTAAGCAGTAGGAGGTAAATTGAAAATCCCTTACTATCAAGGCTTAAAGTATACTAATTTGAAGCTAGTCAGATTTTATGAATATCTATTCAACGTTATGATTAATCAAATAAATCTTAAATAAAGCTCCTTCTAGGGGGCTGAAGAGATGGCTCAGAGGCTCAGAGCACTGACTGCTCTTCCAGAGGTCCTGAGTTCAATTCACTGCTCCCACATGGTGGCTCACAACTGTCTATAGTGAGATCTGGTGCCCTCTTCTGGCTTGCAAACATACCGGCAAACAGAACACTATATATTATAAAAAATAAATGTTTAGCTCACCTCAACAGGGAGCTCTTGGTTTCCAGACTGATACCTGGTTATCCCAGCATGGGACTGATCCAGAACCCAGGAACATGGGTTTCAGTGAGGAGACTTTGAAAATCTATGGGACCTCCTGTAGCAGTTCAGTACTTATCCCTAGCATAGGTGTGGACTTTGGGAGCCCAATCCACATAGAAGGATACTCCCTGAGCTGAGACACCCCGGGGGTGGGCCTAGGCCCTATCCCAAAGGATATGATAAACTCTGTTGATCCCCTATGGAAGGCTTCACCATCCCTGGGGAGCAGAAAGGCTTTGTGATAGGTAGGGTTTTAGTTGGGGAGGGGATTGGAGTGGAAGGGGAGGGAGAGGAAACTGGAATTGACATGTAAAACAATCTTGTTTCTAATTGAAATTAAACAAAGAAAGTAAAAAAATAAATAAATGTTTAAAAAACACTTCTGTTTTATAGTACTTTAAAATGTTTACCTATTGATGTTTACAGAGGCTTTTTCCCATAGGAATAATAATGAATTAAAAAAAATCAGAAAGCCAAGATACATGAGAAAATCTTATTATACCTTCTATAGTCAATTTGTGAAGATAAATTGCAATTAGCTGTGTTTTATCAAATAATACCATTCTGTCTATTGTGTTAGGCTACACATCACTGAAGCTGAATGGAAGAATGCTGTCTACAGCTTTAAATTGGAATGTTGCAGAAAATGGAAGCAAGTTGAATTCACTCAATTTTTATAATAATAACTAAAGAAAATATGTACAGAAAAAAAGAGTCAAAATTTAAAAAATTCTTAATTTGGTGTCACTATTCTAATTATACCCATATGACTATTTGTTCAAAGTAGAGCAGAGAAAACTTTGTAATGAAAGTGTGCATTATTCCTTGCACATTAATATATTAAATTATCAGGTCAGGGAGTGAGAGTGCCCTTTGGGTCAATAGGCCACTTAAGCATCTAGTTAAATTTATATGAGTACATTGCTGGAAAGATAATTGTAATCATATAAAATGACTCAGTTCAATGATTCCAATGTGGCTTAAAGATAATGAATCTTTTGTATCATTCATCTTGGGAATATTAACATTATTGAGTCTTATGACTGCTAATGAGCTTTTTGCAAGGAAAAGGCATAAATTACAGACACAGATATTTTGATTGTTATAAGAATGATGCTGTAAAAAGCAATTAGTATGCCTGTGAGTAAATAGCAGATTTGAAATTGACTTTGATCACAAGGAAACTGAATATTCCAAGCATCACAACCATTTTATGAAAATTAATCCCTTAATAAAGCTAGAAAATTTGCAGAAGTTTTAAATAAAACGTAGCTAAGATGTATCTGTAACAGAAGAGCTGTAGAAGGCTAAGGGGAAGGATCTATTTGTATAGAGATAACAAACTTATAGTAGACAGTGAGAAATCAAATGTCTACTTAGAATTTCAGAAACTTTATAGAAAATATGAACATGAAATTTATGTATTTTATTGAACTGTATGTATGAGGTGTGTGTGTGTGTGTGTGTGTGTGTGTGTGTGTGTGTGTGTGTGTGTATGCCTTCACTTGATGTGTTCATATTATTGAGAGTGAATAGTTAAGGAAGGAAAACAATATCTGCTTCTTTGGTTTTGGAAAATTAAGTCACTCTAATAAAAACATGTGATTTTTTGCCTTCCCTTTCCTCCCTCTAAACACTACCATAAAAACCCTCCTGTCTCTCTTTCAAACTCATGGTCTCTTTAATTAATTTTTCTTGCATATTTATGTATATGTATATAAGCTTATATACATTCTTATATACATTAATACAACCTGCTCAGTCTTTATACTGTTACTAGTATACATGTTTTCAAAGGTATCCATTTGGCATTGGATAACCAACTGGCGTGCTTTTCATGGAGTAAGACTATTTCTCCTTTTCACAGCAGTCCTCAATTGCCAGTTAATTGCCAGTCACTCCTGAGGGCTTTGAGATTTCCCTCCACTCACATAAGAATGTCTGTTGTTGTCTTTGTTCAGTCTTATTGGAGAGACTTTGTGGATGTAGCCTCTGCAACTTTTAGTAGGCACAATCTCAGAGTAAACTCACTAATCCTCTACATGTTATAATCCCCCAATTCCTACCCCACTCCCTTCTTCTCCCCACCCCAGCACTCTACTTCTTTGATGATCTCTGAGCCTTAGAGGCCATCATTGTGTTACAGTTGTATATACTAGGGCTGGGCTCTATGACTCTAATTTTGATTGGTTCTGTTTATCTATATTGGTCTCTATCTGTTGCAAAAACCAAAACAGGTTTTTTGATGACTGGGTGATGACTACACTTATCTGTGCCTATAAGGACAGATATTTAGAATGTAGCTAGGCATTATGATAGTTTAGTAATGTGGGGATTGTAGAATAGACTCTAGTAACTGTGATTTCATTAGGCCAGGCCAGTTAGCTGGGTTTCAATTACCAGGTATAATTTCCCCCTTGTTGAGATGATCTTAATGACCAGCATGGCAGGATAACCCTAAGAGTGCAGTATTATTACATATACCTTGATTGTAACAAAGAGCTCTCCAATTGTATTCAATTACTTCCAAAACATGAAGTATGATATCAAAGATTACTACTGTTATCACTATTGTAACATTAATCATATTAGTTTTAGGGGAAATTTTAACATAGTCATAAAAATGGATATACTAAACTATCATAAAATGTACTAAGGTAATTTCACAATAAGATTCCTCATTTTTAAATATGTTTTGAATGTTTAGATTTTTTAATTTGAGGAATTCGTTCACTCTAAGTATATTTGCATCCTTTCAATTACAGCTCCCCATTTGTTTCCTCAAACACAATCACCTATTCTCAAATTTATAAGACCATTTTTCTACATTTTACAGTGAGTGTGTGTTTATGTGTGTTTGTTAGTTACTTTTTTGTCTCTGTTACTAAATACTATGACTAAAGCAACTAGTAGAAGTTAGAATTTATTTTGGCTTATGATTCCAGAGGGATAAGAGTCCAACATGGTGGGAAATCATGACAACACACAATAGGTATTTCTGCTTGACCAGGAAGCTTATAGTGCACAACTTCAATGGCAGGCAAGCAGGGGGCATAGAGAGAAGATCAGTTGAGAGATGTAGTTGAGAGTTATGTCTAGGCTTGGCATGGTCTTTTGAAGCCTCAGAGCCCATTCCCAGTGACACTGTTCCTCCACACCCCCTATTCTTTTCAAATAGTGCCAGTCACTTGTGACAAAGCATTCAAATATATAATTCTATGGAGGCATTCTTAGTCAAATTATATATATATACTTCCATCTTAGTCGAATGATATCTATATCAGACATATATATATATATATATATATATATATATATATATATATGATTCCTTAGGATTGTGGCCTCATCCTGATTCAAAAATAAAATAATAAAAAAAGTTGTTGTCCTTCTCTCAATAGTCATTGACTCAAGTAGGTAGCACTTTATGTAGGCAACAGCTTTTTTTAAATGTACAAACATCAAATCAATGTAAAGCTGTTGCTATATTTTATTTACTGTGGATTTCAAGATGTTATAAGTTATGTTTTTCAAACTATAGTTTATAATACTTTGTTGATAATTTGTAATCCATGTGGCTAAATTTAAATGCACTTGACTAAACAGGATCAGTAAGGAGAGATGATTTTTGGTTGATGAGTTTCTTTGGCATTGGAATTTAAATAAATACGATTTTCTTAATTGATTATCATTTTATTCAAGTGAGTAAATATTCTCAGAATATACTTCAAGAAGTTGACCCATTCAAGAGATTTTTTAATACTAATTCTGAATGGAAAGAAATATGTATTTGAATTATATCTGATAAATATGAATCTTCAATATTATATTATAACATACTAGTAGATGAAAATTTAAGCCTTTCCAAGAGTGTGAGATGAAGGGATATCTGGAAAGAGAGGCCATATTCAATATAAATGAAATGATGTTAGAACAATTGAGACTGTCCTGTTAAACCAATGTGAAACTGTTATTAAAATTCTTTTTATATTGAAAATGAAACTCATAGAGCAGATTAAAAGGAATGAAATAGTTCATATAATTTCATTTAATTTAAGGAGTCTTAAGTGTTAATATTATTTTCATGTCCTTTGTATACCTTTCTCTCATCTATATTATCAAATGTATTTACTTCCAGAAAGCAAGAGACTTTAAGAATATTGAGATCCCTCCCTTAGAAAGACAAATATGCAATTTAAAATATGAATGTGAAAATATAATTCCAAAATGATTTCTACTGCTGCCTACTCAATCTATAGAAAGCTAATTTGCTTTTTTATTTAGATACTAGTACAAAAGGTGAAATTTAAATTTGCAAAAACTACAATTTCTAATTAAACCATGAAAGTGTAGGTTGTGCATCAAATATTAAGTTATAAATTCTGAATAATATACTTATGTTTGTAAGTTATATATTTTCCTCTGATACTTGCCCTGACATTATAAGGTATGTTTTATTGTATTCCAAGTAGATTATCTCAGACCACTATAGCAAATTTATTTATTTTCAAATATGTTAAAATATTATGATAAAATTCTATGATACAATATATCACAATAAATATCAAAATATTCAGGGTAGACTGCAGAAGAGTTAGGTCGAGTGTTTTAGTTGTTGTACTGGACTTGTTTGGATGAAGTTTTCAAAGTTCTCAAGAGCATAAAAGGTTGACAAGTTAAACGAGGATAAGTTTAGATGAAGTAAATATGTCTTCTGTCAGCTCCAACAGTGTTTTATAAATTTAAAGGAAAGAAAAGTAACAGAAAGTGACTGCTTAGCCTTAACAAGTCTGCACATACTGCCAGTACACATGAGATACTGTACATCAAATTCTGGGTGGGCTCACAGTATGATTCTAACACACAATTTGAACAGTTGCCAATTTACATGAAATTAGCCTAGTTCTATTTACATTTCTTTCCCTCATAGTCAAATGTCATATCTATCTCTAACATAGAAGTATGCTTCTTAGAGGCAGCACAAAGATCGATCTTTGTTTTGGTTTACTTGTTTTAGTTGGTTTAATCCAATTTGATTATGTCCATTTTTTCTCTTCAATCTGAAATAGTCCTTCCAATATACAGCTTTGTACTTGTGATGGCTATACTTGGTTTTCAACTGAGCATAACCAGGGAGAAAGAATCTGGATGGATGAACTGCCTCTGTCTTATTTGCCTATGAGCATGGCTGTGGGACCTTTCCAGATGTGGTAAGATCCAGCCTGCTGTAAGTGGTACGACCCTCAGGCATGTTTTACTGGTTTGTCTAAGAAAGGATACTGAGCCTGAGAAGGGAAAGCAAGCCAACAAGAGATGTTCCTTAGTGACCCCTGCTTTACTTTCTATATTCTCTTTCCTGCCTTGAATTCTCACCTTGTCTTCCATGATGAGGACTCTAAGCCAAATAATCCTCTCCTCCCCAAGTTTATTTTGGTCACAGGGTTTTATCACAGCTACTATGAAGTAACCAGAACAGTGGTCATGAAACTTGTAGTATATTTTTATCATGGTAAGTTTGGTGTGCTGTTTTTCTATTTGTTCACTTTTGTTTCTGTTTTTCAGACTTATAATACATGATTTTCTGCTCTCTTGGCTTTAAAAGTTTCTGTTATTTGAATTTATCTGGAAGGTATATTTCTGCATGCATCCAGAGACTGACCTGACTGAGCATATGAGGGAATGAAGAAACACAGGGATACATAAACAAAGAAAAATTGGATCAGATGGACTAGACTCTCTGATGAAGATGCTGGTAGGATTTATTGTCATTGAACCAATCTTAGGGTTTCACAGCAGAGCGCCTTAGAGGATCATGGCCAAGGTGTATAGCAAAGACTTTACACCTCAAAACAGTTCTCAAGTAAGATGTTTATTGAGGACAGTAAGAGACAGAGACAGACAGGGAGATTGGAAGACACAGAGAAGGAACAAGAGAATGGTCTTGGATGGCAGGGAACATTTAAAGACCTGGCAATTAGTGATGACTAACTAGTTGCTGAATCACTGACTCTCTGAGGGCAGGCTGGCAATTAGTGATGACTAGTTGCTGAGTCACTGATTCCCTGAGGACAGGCTTGGAGACTGCCTGAGTTTTAATAAGAACTTCAGCATTTAGAATGTTTATTACATTAGGTTGAACAATTGTACAGGTTTAGCTAATCTCAGAAGGAGCAGTCTCTCTACACAAGCAGCCTTCAGGCTGAACACATCCTAGGTTTGGGGTATGTGGGGGAGTTACAAAGAATGTTTGTCAATGTTTGCAGTCAGACCAGAGAAAAGGCTTTGCCATTCTGCTGAACCTCGGTGTTTGCTACTGGTCTTTTACAATTTGGCTGCATGAAGCATAGCAAAATGATAGTTTCTGAGCTGGTAGAGAATGGTGCTGGCAGTTTGGTTTTCTTACCAAGTGAGTCCCATGGAAAAACCCCAAGGGTGATTTGTCGGTGCTGAGTGGCTGGCTTGGGATGTACTTGGTCTTTTATCAAGATAGCTGAGTGAGGCAGACCATCAGTGGATGAGCCTGAAGGAGAAGAAGGCACACTATTTGAAGTCTTTCATATTGGCCATGGGAGAATAGAGCAGGATGGGGTTCACCCTGGTGTTAAAAGACAGAGCCAGGGGAAATAATATTCTTGATATTATAATTTAATTAAAACAGTTCCCCTTCTCATTTCTCCCTGCAAATCATTTCCCTCCTCACCTTCAAATTTGTGGCCTCTAATAAAACATTTTTAATGCATTAAACTTTTCAGTATCTGTCAATCTCAATACGGTTTATATTGAAACCACTCAGTGTTATATATTCTTCAATGTAGTTTCATTTGTTTTCCCATTTTCACAACTTGAACACTAAGAATTCTGTCCATTTGTATCAGATTAATCTATTTTCTGGTAAATAATGCTACATTTAAGGGTTTACTCTTTTCAAATTTACAGATGGTGTCGTTTCAGTGCTAAGTATTCTTTCACAAAGTGATACCCAGGATGCTCATATCATAACATGATTTTTTTAAAAAAAATGTTTCTCTAATCATATAAGCCTATACTTTTAATACAGAAACAATATTTAACCAATTTATAGCACATCTTGTTATATTTACTAATAAAAGTACATATCAGTACAATAGCTATTTTCTTTTTACTTTAGAAATTTGATATATTTTCTAGATTTCAACCTGAAAAACACCTGACTACATGTTGAAATATCTAGAAATTATGCACTACATATTAATTATTATTTTACTCTGTGAATGTAAGGTAATCTCATTGAATTCTTGGACAGTCTTCAACATAAATTTTATGGGAGATAATCAATACCATATCCTTTTGTTTTTAAATTTTACGATAATGAAGTTATATACAGTTTATTTTACATTCTATGCATGTTCATGGGTGATTAAATTCTTTGCTGTTGATCTTCAAGTCATTGTAGATTTAATTAGTACCTAATTGTACCACAATATGTAACAAAACAATGATTTACAACTATTACCCTTTTCGTAATTAAAATGAATATTTTAACATTAACGAATTTTTCTCTTTAAAATTATTTGTAATTTTAAAGTTGATTTTATTTAAATTTAAATCAATCTTATTTTACATACCAATCCCATTTCCTCTCCCTCCAGTCCTTCTATTCTCCCCACCATCTCCCCTTCCCACCCTCCATCCATTCCTCAGGGAGGATGAGGCCTCCCATATGGGATCTTTAAAGTCTGTCACATCATTTGGGGAAGGACCTAGGCACTTCCCAATGTATACAATCTATTTTGATGATGTCCCTTCCCTACTCTTTAAAAATTTGATATTTTATTATGAATATTTCAAATACAGCAAAAGGAAAAATGTTCTGCTAATCCACAGTGTAGATCTCCCCAATGACAGTTTTTTATACTTATGTAAATCAATATATTCTTTATTCATATGATAATCAATTTTACTTTTAGACTAACTTTAAATACTTATACACATTATTTTATGCTTTTTAAATACTTTATTACAAATATCAGTAGCAAGTATTCTAGTTTATTAATTTTTCTTACTTCCCATATGAATTATACAGACCTTAAATATATTTAAGGTATATTAAATAGTATATTACCGTTGTGTTTTTCAAATGCTGCTTCTATTTGAGCTATATATTGTATTCAGTTTGTGATCACAAACATTTTTTACAGCATCAAAATAAATAAATTTAATCAAAAACATTTCTGTCATATTTGGAAGGTTTTGAATATTTCTCAATTAAAGCAAACAATCTACAAAGAAAAAACTTTCGTGTTTTACCATAATCAGATTAAAAACAAATCTTTGAGTTAATTAAAATCAATAGTGCTGTCTTCAGTGTGATGTCTTCTAAAAATTGTTCCAGCTTAACCATGGAACCTACTCTACTGTCATTTTTGCAGCAATTACATTCTCAGGTGAAATATATTTTGAAAAGTATATTAATAGATAATAATGGGACAATAATTTTCAGCAGCAAACTAGTTTAATAAAAAATTAAATAGAATTATATTCTCTTGCCTAGTGTTGAAAACTTGAATCTTCTTGATATTGGACTGTGTGTTAAAAGACTATAATTTGTTTTTAATGGAGGAATGAGAGTCACTGATAGGTATGTCATTTTGTATTCTTCACAGATATAAAGGTTCTTTCTTTGTGGTTCATATTCTGGTTGGAATGCCATCATTCAAGTGATCCTATATTGCAGACACATGTTTGGCCTGCAATTGACCAAACTTCTGGAAACAGAAAGCATGATAGCATTTTTCTTGTTTTCAGTTGTGCTCATTTGAATGAGAATGGCCCTCATAGTCTCATATGTTTATTTGGTCCTTAGTTGGTGGAATTGGGTAAGGATTAAGAAGGAGTGGTGTTGTTAGAGAAGATGTGTCATGGGAGGTGTAGGGCAAAGCTTTTGAGTTTCAATAGACTCATGCCTTTTCCAGGAGGATCTTTGTTCCCTGTTTGCTCTTCAAGACGTGAGCTCTCAGCTACTACTACAGCTGCCTGCCACCTGCAACCACTACTTTGTCATTATTAATTCTAAGCTCTGAAACCTGTAAATATCAAATAAGTGTATCCTATAACTTGCCTAAGTCATGGTAGTTTGTCAAAGCTATAGAATAATAACTAGTACAGCATCTCTAAATGCTAAACATAACTCAATTAGGTCTGAGTGGCTGGCTGTCCAACACCATAATAGTGGTCAAATTTTTCAATGGATTCATATCAAAATTTGATAGTTCTTGACTTTATTGCTCTCACTGTAGAATGATTTAGTGCTTGGATACTAAGCTTCTGTTTAAGACATCCTCCTTATCATTTGAATGGGACAAAGACAACCAAGAAAAAAATGTCATAATGTGTAATAATATTGTCTTTGAAAAAATTGTCAGCCCTACATTTTTCACTTTTGTTATTCTACTACAAAGTCTCTTCACTTAATCAGTCACAAAACTTTTGTTTACTGACACCACTAAAACTACACGTTGTGAATCTCAACTACATGTTGACCAGATAATGGACTGAATATGACCTAGCTTCACGACATAGGTTTTGCCTCTCTTGGTTTGTATAGGATTAAGCATACAAACTAGTGGTGCCATAGTGTAGTATATCTTCCATTTCCTCCAAGTATCTGATGCATAATATAAACTTAATAAACATGTTAATTAATGAAAAATTATTTTGCATAGATTATAATGTATGTGGACAGTTTTTGAATTATAAACTACTTGACTTAACAGTGATTATTAATGAAGATAACTTAAAAATTTGTCAGACAAATATCATGGAAAATTGTATTTAATCTTAACTTATGTGTTATTGTTCGTGTTTCCTACGAACTATATTTCTAGACTAGTCCAATACTGTACAGTAACACACTTAAACAATATGATATATTACAGAAAATAGCAATAATTAGAGCACTCCAAACTTTAGTAGTACTTGAACTAATTTAAATTATTGTTGATTATTTTATATCAATCTTGTGAATCACTGACTTTCTGCCCAATCTCACATATTAAAAGGAATGGAAATAAACAAAACACTAGCAACATATTTTAATGTCAAACTTCCACTGCATAGTTGTAATTATATCCTTTAGTGTACATCTATTTTGATACAAAATGATGCACCCACACTGCTACTGTTTCAGACCATTCAGTATCAAGAAGTTCTTGTCATGTTTTTTTTAATTAGGTTGTAAAAACAGACCTATTATTTTTCCCTTCATATCAAGATTATATATACTGCTATGGAATAAAAACAACCCAAATGAGCACATAAACAGGTGCTGGTGTTTAATTAACAGTTTTTGAAAGTAATTACATGTTTAGTTATTTCTATACATGGAAGTTTGAAACCTCCATTATATCCTGTGGGGTTTTCTTCAACATCGGCATGTTGCTACTAATTGGTCAAGAATGGGAAAAGTCTCACATTTGACATTTAACCACATGTTCATTTTGTGAAGCAGCTGCAATTTTATAAACTTTCATTTCAGAAAAGATTAACACACAGTTCTATTTTTACTTTATGGAAAAAGTCATTTTAAGCTATTAGTGAATGTTAGTTCTCAAGTATTTGATAGTCTCCCAGTGAAATAAAGGTTAACAATGTCTCCTGGATAGAATTAGCATCCATCAAATCACTGACAAGGACCCATTTCTTATTATCAAAAAACACACCACGAGACACAGAACAAAATGTACTCTTCCTAGTCCTGGAGTTGTCTGAAAAACAAGCAAAATTGAATGCGGCCTCAGGGATTCAGACAATAATACACAGCTTTACCGGAGGGTTTTATACCATTTCATACGCTGAATTCATAAATCAAGATGCAGAAATTTTTAGTATTGCTGGCATCACTATTGCTACATGCTTTCTTTTTTTCTTCATTTTTTTTATTTGCCAAGCCATAATGTGGGTTTCATCTATAATGCTGGAAACATCTATGTGTATGATACTAACTTTGGGTGTAGTTTCATTTCTTCTGAATAATTTAATATCAAAATTTGTGATTTATAAGAGACATTTAGGTATTTCTATACTATTACATTAAAATGATAAAATCTAATAAACAATTATAAATTATCATCTACCAGTCAACATTGAAATTCTCCAGATATAGTTTTCGTTAAAATCCAATATCATTGTTTTCTTGTTTATACTTTTAAATATATTTGATAAAGAAAAATATGTAGAAGTGATTCTATGTATTTACCAACTCTATATCTAGACACCAACTTAGGGAAGTAACCAGAAAGAAAAGAAAGGAAGTTAAAAACTAAACCTTTTAACCATTAGATGATAAAACAGCAGAGATAATTTGTCCAATAAATGTACATTTTCAGTTGTTAATGCAAAGCAAGGAATAGAAGTTTTCAAATTTTCTACAACCATATAAATCATAAATTTATGCTTTTCTGAATATCAAATTATATAAGATAATGTTATAAACCCAATATAAAAATGGAGAGTTTGAATTGCCGACTCCATAAAGATATATTTACATAGAAGAATACAACCAGGTTGCATTGAAATGCTCAACATATAAATTTGATGCCTAAGAGATAAGAGATTGGATTGTGCATTCATGCACAGCTTTTCATGTTGAGCTCTTGAATTTTTTCAGGGGATTAAGAAAATAATGAAGATATGTAACTAGATTCCAGATTAGTAACAGGCTTTCTTTCTTTAATTTATGTTGTAGTGTGGTCAAAGTTGCATGCACTGAGTCAGATAGGTTATTACTGTCCCAAATGGGTGGCAAATCATGCTGGCTTTTAATACCATGACTGTAGTAGAGGTTAAGCATAAGTTACAGCTTCAGCTTAGATTTAGAAAATATGCTTGCCAAAATTAAATGCAGAAAAAAATATTGTGCAATTTGTAGTTGTGTAAACTGGGATAACATGTGAAAGTTTTGAGGAAGGATAAAGATTGCTTATGATTTGTAATTATATAAGTCAGGGAAGGCTAAATTTACCTGGGTGAAAATACAAATAGGATTTAAGTTGATAGTTTATGCTCATTACTAGCAGCAGGGGATTCTGCATCAGGTTGATAGAGGAGGTACTATCAGCAACACATTGGTTCATTACTGTTGTCACCAGAAACACAGCTAGAGGTGTTAGGTGCCCTCTCCTTAACTTTGCCTGCAGTTCATACTCAGCTTCACAGTCATATTAGGGGCCAGTATAGTCAGAACCATTTCCAGAACCCAATTTAGCATCAAAGTGTATATGCAAAAGGACAGGCAGAACTTTTACTGACCACAAATCTTCAGTGAAATGACATCCACAATAATTTGTTAAAACTCAAACTATAAATGGGCCTGAAACTCACTATATAGTGATGATTTTTTTTCATCCCTCAACCATATGGATATCCCTTGGCCTCAAAATCTTGGCTTCTGATTAAAAGCACA
This sequence comes from Cricetulus griseus, assembly GCF_003668045.3. Taxonomy (NCBI): domain Eukaryota; kingdom Metazoa; phylum Chordata; class Mammalia; order Rodentia; family Cricetidae; genus Cricetulus; species Cricetulus griseus. Next base: position 18,187,732 of record NW_023276807.1, on the reverse strand, counting down.
AAAGGCATTGGGAGAAGGCAGATTCTAGTGGGGAGATAAGTGCAGGTAATGGGGATGTATAGGATTGAAATTATGTACATGTACAAAAGTGTTCAAAATAAAATTTAAAACATACAAATATTACACAAAATATACCATGTTTGTTTCCAACATACCATGATATTGACAGTTAGGATTATATCTTAATGGAATGTTTTCCTTGATTTAGAAATATGGGCAGTATTACAGCCATGGATTTGCAAGATTTAATTTTAACAAGAGTTTATACTATATTTTAGTTTCCTGGGAATTAGACAATTTAGAAAAATCCCTAAAAACAGTAACTAGATTTTAATAGACTAATAATTTCTATTTAGTTCATTTTCTGGTCATCAGTAAAAAGGTGTCACATGTTTTTTTTTTTTTCAGTCAACCCTTAGCATTTTACAAGTAATTTAAAACACTTAAAGTTGGAAAAAATAATAATGACAACAAAACACCTGATTAGATGGCAAAAGAACAAAACCATGGAATATCAAATTTGCTTGTTTGTTTATAAAATTATTTTTTCATTGCTCAAGCACAAAGAAATAGGTGAGAAACATGTTATCTCCAGTAGCTCCTGCAATCGATGGCATTAGCAGTGTGGAAAATGAGTCAGGGATTCAGGAGGCAATCAAAAGAACGGCCGATATCAGATTCCTCCTGATAGATAATTGTGTTTTGAATAATGAAGACAAAACAGGAAACGACTGCACAAGAGCAGTCTTCAGCATTTACAGACACAGAGTGATTCAGAATGTATCTCAAAATATATTATGGTGTGTTTTTGTTAACTGGGTGAATGAATTTTCAGTTTCCACTCATGAATAGTAACTTTTGATGTGTGAGGTGTTCAGATTAAATAACACTTTTATAAAGGCATGTCTGAGAAATAGGTATCTGGAAAAACTTACAGGGACACAGAAATTTATAGGGCACATGCCTAGGAAAACAAATGTCCTTAGCTGAGAATGGTGGTACAGGAGTGTGATCCCAATGCTTGGGAGACTCAGGCAAGAGTGTCACTGGGAGTTTAATGACTGCCTAAGTCACACACAAATCATCTTGGACTGCAAAACCAAACAGTGTCTTAAACAATTTTGCAATAAATATATAATAATACAAGAAAACCTCCCCATGTAACACCTTACATGGGGAAAGGGAGGGAAACAAAATTTCATAACAATTTCTCATTTTACATATTTAACCTGAAACTTGAAAAAATTTTGGAAAGGCTTAAATGATATTCATCATGCAAACCATCAACTCTTCATTGTAGGCATTTCTGGAATGCTATTACTGATTAAAATAGTCATCAACAAAAAAGGAAGATACAGAGAAGAGAGTCGAAGAAAGACAAAGAAAGAGGCACAGAAAAACAGACACACAGAAAGTTAAAAAGAATCTGCAAAGCTTACTCAAACTCAAACACATACAGAATACATTCACCCATATAAACTGCATGAACATACTTGTTATTCATATATTTATATAATATATATTTATGTACATATATGTAATACTTATATCACATTTGTACAATGAAATTTTCAAAGTACACATATATAGAATAATTTCATGATTTGGCAAGCCAGATAACAAAGAGATTAAAAAATTATTTCTATCTTATGGTTCCTACATATAGTTTGTATGTATGCATTTCTATGTGTTAGAAGAAGAAATGTTGAAATTGAAATTCATAAATAGGATTGAAAGGAAGTAATGTAACAATAAATATGAGAGCCTAAAAGAAGTGACTAAAAGTGAGAACAGACTACAGCAGGACATAGAGAAGGAAAAAAGGACTACTGTGGCCATAATTCTATATGGAACAGGGGTCAACATCCCTAGTTCCCCTTTGATGAAGAGTGCAGATTTGGTAATGATCCTTGTTTAAATCTTAGACTCACCGGTAATAGTTTCAATGCAGGTGTATTCAGATGAATAAATTCTGGAGGGTAAGAAGGCCTGGGAAAGAATAAAAGTCTGTTCTAAATGAATATTAGGACATTACTAGCCATCTAAGTAGTATGGCAGAAGATACAATGAACTTAACATGACATAATGTAAGGAAAGAAGCAACCTTTAAAAATAATGATTGCATATGGCAGTAGGTCTACCCATATAAACAAAAGTTAGTTTGGCTGTTTTTAGGATATAATGTGTACCACTCTTTGCCACCCAGATCTGCTATGCTTGCTTTAAAGTAAAACAATGTATAATCATTATTAATAAATCATAGTTGTATAAAGTCTTTCCTCAAGGTGGGTGTTGCCCCACATCTATAATCCCAGCTCATAGGATTCAAAGGTAGTAAGGTCACTACAAATTTGTGAATTTGTGACTAACCCGATTAAGAAAAGTAATTAGAAACTAGTTGTGGCTACATCTTGAGGTCTTGTTACATTAAACACAAACAACTCCCACTCGGTAACATTTTGACATCATCTCTAGTTTGTTAGTTTCAGGGTTACTGAATCCATTAGATAATACTATCTTACCTCCTGTTTCATACTTTTTCGTACAATGTGTCAATGTAATGTATTGAACTTCTTGGAGGGCCTCTTGCCCTGTCAAAACTGTAGGAATATTCTTTTACAAAAGCAGGCCTGTAACTTGTAGTTAGCAGAATTGTTTAGAAAACAATACTATATCTAGTATACATTTTTAATGTTAGGACAGAAGGAAAGTTTCAAATAACATAAAAGAAATCAGCAACGAACTAGACAGGTAACTATGATTGGTGTAAATTTGTTACATCCTTAGAGGCAAAAAAAGAAAAAAAATTCCACACACAAACTTGAGATGGTTGACAGATGCTCACACAAGGCAGGCTCAATCTGGAGTTATCCCTAAAGGCTAAATGACAACTCTTTCATATGTTAGTTGTGTGAATTTTATACTATTTGTCATACTACGAATAATGGTTTATGGGAGAAGAATGTCAGTAAGAATGTTCAGCGAATGGGTAAAGATATACCATACTCAAAAGATGATAAAAATTCTGCATCTGAGAGATTCTTCAGTGGATGTCAGTTGATACCTTGCATAGATTTTCAGCATCTAATTTTATATCTTTAATTCTGCTCTGGATTGGAGATTTCAGAATATAATCATTAACAAAATTTGCTTCACTAAATGTCATTTTCACACTGTTTAACCAACCTTGTCTCCAGTGAAAAGCAAACAATTGGCTAGGCACCAATTCCTAAATGATTCATGCTTCAAACCAAAATAATTGTTTAAGTCATCACCCTGCCATCTTTAGCTGTAATAATGAAAAATGAGGAGTCTCAAAACTTGAATATCTGGTACATCTTAATTAATTAGACAGCAAATATGAGCTATTTATGTTTGACAAAACTTACACAATCATTTAATTGGATGTGAGACTTTAAAATATCACAATTTAATATTGGAATGAAATTTGATAGTAAGCATTTTAGAGTCTACTTTGTAACTCATAGTACCAAAGTGGTGATTCCAATAAAATTTATTGATTGCTACCCTTTAGAACAACTGTGTTAGGATCTTTGTACACTGTAGGAATGTCCACTAAGAAATAAATTTAGCCCACAGTTTTGGTGCATAAGTGGCTGATTACAACAGTGCAAAAACACAGCAGCCAGAATGCCTCCTGTGTTGCAAATATATCAAACGCAGTCTCTGACCAGCCCTTATCACATCATCCTTCCTTCATCATCTGTAGTGTGGAGTATTTGCTACTTTCACAACTTTTCATTTTTACACTTTAGAATGTAAAAGTTTGTGTTCGGAATTAAATAATACTCATTGTGAACTTTTAAAATTCAGAGAAAATGGAAAAGATCAAGGTAATTTAATATGTATGTATATATACATATATAATTTTAATATTTAAAATATTAAATTTAAAATATGCCTATGCTACTTAAAGAAAAAATGGAAAATAGAATTAGCATGTCTCTATCTTTAGGTATACATAGTAAAATGTTTAGTGGTTCATTTTTATTGCCAAGGATTTCCCTAATAGTAAATGTTTTCCTGTCAGAACTATACTAAATTTCTGAATTCAGTTCTTATCTAGTGGAGATAATTACTACAATTTTCTATGTATTTACTTCTTCAAATGTTTTAGGGTTTTTTTTGTACTAGAATTACTGCATTTTCAATAAAGCCTTTTTTATACATAACTGAGAAAACCACAAGTGAACGGAAGCAAGGAGGTTCTCTGTTAAATGTCTCTTAATGCCTCTGTGACAATATTGCTTGTGACATTTCCAATGTTTTTACATATTAATTATGAAACTATAGAATTTACTAAATAGTATTAAATTTGTAGCTTTTCATTTTTATTTGAAGTCACTACAGGAGCATTATCACAGCAGGACACAGATTACAATAATTCTAATTATTCTACCTTCTTGTCCTTCTCCTCAAACCCATCTGTTCAGCCAACGTATTCTTCAGAAATCAGTATGTGTAATCCTAATAGAGGCTACTTTGATTAGAGTAGGAGTGAGATTGTAATACAGCCAAATTCCCGTTCGATTAGGGTTTTCTGATTCAAAACTCACTGAAGAGTCAAGAAACACTGGAATTTTCAAAAAGCACCTAGAAAATTATCAAATCACGCCTATGCAGCAGAACACTAATTTTTAATTAAATATTATTTTTTCTAACAGCATATTTTTCAAAAGGGAAAAGGACACATTGAGTGGTCATTAAATATGCTACCATGTTTCAAGAATTAAAGTAAAATTTTGTTGTTCCTTTAAGGCAACAAAGTACAATGATCTTGCACTTTAGTATTTTTAAAAAATTCTCATTTGCTGATGTAGTTACTCTTTCATCACTGAGATATACTATCATGGAAATGTACACATAATTGCTAGATGTCAATATTCACAAAATATGTTAAATTTTTTCTTCTCTTGTAAATTTTCTGGTCCAAAGGGTAAAGTAAGCAACTCTCACTGAAATGATACTAAATGTATTGCATACTTTTTCTTTTTTCCTTGACATTCATTTTTTTCATTTTTTTCATTAGAAACAAGATTCTTTTACATGTCGATCCCATTTCCCAATCCCTGCCCTCCTCCACTGCCCGCATCCAAATAATACCCTACCTATTCTATACTATTTCTCCTCCCCAGGGAGAGTGAGGTCTTCCATAGGGGGTCTTCAGAGTCGGTCATATCATTTGGGATAGGGCCTAGGCCCACTCCCATGTGTCTACACTCAGGGAGTATCCCTCTATGTGGAATGGGCTCCCAAAGTCCGTACCAACGCTAGCGATAAGTACTGATCTACTACAAAAGGTCCCATAGATTTCCCAGGTCCCTCACGAACACCCATGTTCATGTGGTCTCGTTCAGTCCCATGTTGGTTTTTCAGCTATCAATCTGGGGACCTAGAGCTCCCCCTTGTCCAAGACAGCTGTTTCTGTGGTTTGCACAACCCTGATCTTGATCCCTTTGCTCATCACTCCTCCTCCTCTGCATCTGAATTCCAGTTCAGTTCAGTGTTTAGCTGTGGGTGTCTGTTTCGACTTCTACCAGATGCTGGAAGAAGGCATGTTTTTCTTTTTGTGACTGAGTTACCTCATTCAGAATGGTTTCTTCTGGTTCCATCCATTTGCCATTTCTCCTCCACAGAGAGGGTAACACCTTTCATGAGGGTTCTTCGGAGTATGTCATATCCTTTGGAATTGGGCCTAGGCACTCCCCTGTGTGTGTAGGCTGACAGAGTATTCCTCTATGTGAAATGGACTCCTAAAGTCCAATCCTATACTCAATCACAAAATGACAAACATGGTATGCACTCACTCATATATGGATTTTACACACGGAGCAAAGTATTACCAACCTACAGTCTACACCACAAGAGAAGCTAGGAAACAACAAGGACTCTAAGAGACATGGTTCCCTGTCCAAAGGGAAAGGAACAAGATCTACTGAGCAAATTGGGAGTATGGAGGGTGAGGTGAGAGGAAGATGGGAGAATGAGAAGGGAGATGTACGGAGTGTAAGACAGAGCCGGAAGGTTGGGTAGGGGGAAGAATAGAGGACAGCAAAATAAGAGAGGGAGCCATTATATATTTAAAGTGAAATCAGGCACTAGGGAAATGTCCAGAGATCTACAAGGATGACAGCAACTAACCATATAAGCAACAGAAAAGAGGCTACCTTAAATGTTGTCCCCTGATAATGAGATTGATGACTAACTTATACACCATCTTAGAGTCTTCATTCAGCAGCTGATGGAAGTAGAAGCAGATCCCCACAACTAAACTCTGAACTGAAATCCAGTTGCAGAGAAGTAGGAATGATGAGCCAAGGGGTCTATACCAGGCTGGTGAAACTCACAGGAACAACAGACTTGAATAAAGGGGGCCCTCTTGGTCCCCAGACTGATCACTGGGAAACCAGCATGGAACTGATCCATATCCCATGAATGTGGGTGTCAGTGAGGAGGTCTGGGAAATCTATGGGGCCTGTCTTGTAGATCAGTAACTTATCCTTGACATTCATTTTAATCATTGTCATTTTGTATATGAAATGAATTGTACTGTTATCATAATTATTCCATCTGTAGTTGATTAAAGTCACATTTTTAATGTATCAAATTAAAATATTAAGTATTTATTTTGCCAGTAGGATTACTGAATCATGTGTCATAGCCTTTTAGCCATTCATTTTGGAAAATGAGCAATCCTGATTATTTCTTTTGTTTAATTGTTAAAGTAAGTGATTGGATTTGTAAAGATGAACTGATTCGTACTAGTCATTCAAAAGGGCTATATCCTTAGCATACACTGGAATAATCAAGTGTCCTGTGTGCATTCAAATCCTTCCTTCTGTTGTACACTTCATTTGGTACTCTTGAATTTTAAAATACTTCATGAAAAACTAGATGCTACTTTTCCTTTGCACAATGGAACTAAAAGTATTTAAAAATGTAGTGTTGAAGAAAGTGCATACTGACATACTAAACTTTTTTTTTTTTTTTTTTTTTTTTGGTTTTTCGAGACAGAGTTTCTCTTGTAGCTTTCAAGCCTATCCTGGCACTTGGTCTGTAGACCATATTAGCCCTGAAATCACACAGATCCTCCTGCCTCTGTCTCTTGAGTATTGAGATTAAAACGTGTGCCACCAACGCCTAGCTGATATACTATATTTCTATCATGGAAAAAATATGCTATCAGGAAACTCAAAAGAAGGAGGAAATATAAATTATCTGTATTAAACTGGAATTTTATTGAAAGTTAAAAAAGTGTATATGTTAAGACCAGAGAGGAACAAAAAATTATGTATAATAAATATAAAGAAATTATATATATTATAAAATATATAACATATATTACATAATTATATATAATAAAATATATTATACAATATATAATTAGCAAATATGTATACATTGTTTATTCTTAATATAAAATAAATATAAGTGCTAATAAGCACTTAATAAAAATATAAGTACATGAATAGCAGTTAGTTTTTAGAAATAATTAAATATTGGCAATGGTCAGACATACTAATAATCCTAGCATAGGAGAGGCTGAAACAGGAGGAACAGAAGTTCAATGCCAGAAACAGGCACATAGCAAGATGAAGAACTAAATAAAGAATTCTCAACACAAGAATCTAAAATGGCTGAAAGACACATAAGAAAGCACTCAGCATCCTTAGCTATCAGGGAAATGCAAACCTAAACAACTCTGATACCAAATTTCTCCTGTCAGATGGCTAAAATCAAAAACACCAGTGAAAACTTATGCTATAGAAGATGTGGGGAAAGAGGAACACTCCTCCACTCCTGGTGGGAGTGAAAACTTGTACAGCCACTTTGGAAATCAGTATGATGATTCCTCAGGAAAATGGGAACCATTCTACCACAAGATCCAGCAATTCCACTCTTAGGCATATACCCAAACTAAGCACATTCATACAACAAGGATACCTGTTCAAATATGTTTATAGCAGCATTATTTGTAATAGCCAGAACCTGGAAGCAACCTAGATGCCCCTCTGAATAATGGATAGAGAAAATGTGGTACATTTACACAATGGAGTACTACTCAGTGTGGAAAAACAACAACAAAAATGGAATCTTGAAATCTGAAGGTAAATGGATGGAACTAGAAGAAACCATTCTGAGCAGGGTAACCAAGTCACAAAAACACAAACATGATATGTACTCACCCATATATGGATTTTACACCTAGAGCAAAGGATTACCAGCCTACAATCCACAACACTCTAGAAGTTAGGCAACAAGGAGGACTCTAAAAGAGACATTCATGGTCCCCTGGAGAAAGGGAAAGGGACAAGATCTCCTGAGCAAATTGGGAGCATTGGGGGAGGAGAAGAAGGAGCTAGGAGAATGAGAATGGGAGAAGAGGAGGGCTGAGGAGGACAAGAGGGAGCAGAGAGGTTGGATAAGTGTAAGAATAGAGAAGAGCAAAATTAGAGATGCGATCAGAGAGGGAGCACTTATATGTTTAAAGTGAAATCAGACACTAGGGAAATGTCCAGAGATCTACAAGGATGACACCAACTAACCATATAAGCCACAGAAAAGAGGCTACCTTTAATCAGGCATTATCAGGCTACTCAGTGTGGAAAAACAACAACAAAAATGGAATCTTGAAATCTGAAGGTAAATGGATGGAACTAGAAGAAACCATTCTGAGCAGGGTAACCTGCTCCTGATAATGAGATTTATGACTAATTTATATGCCACCCTAGAGCCTTCATCCAGCAGCTGATGGAAGTAAAACCAGACAGCCACAGCTAAACAATGAACTGAACTGGAATCCAGTTGCAGAGAAGGAGGAGTGATGAAATACAACTCTTTCATCCTTTGATTTTGGCCATGGTTAATAAGACTTTTGTCCCCATTCCCAATTTGTACATGGAAACTTATATTTTAATCTATGTAATGTATGTATAAACAAACAGTGAAAATATCAATTGTAAATATAAAAATCATATAAAGTTTCATTTAATTATTCACCTTATCATGAAAAGAGATTTACTTGTGTTTTTAAAAATCAAATATTCAGGTATTTCACAACAAGGATATTTATGAGTTCTGCTTACAGACCACAGTGAACATTAAATATAGGTACTTTGAGAATGTATTTGTTGACTTGCAAGAGTTAAAATGCTCCTTTTTCATCTCTAGTAATTTATTTTATAATATGAGGGAACCAGTATAAATAGGCTTCCACAAATTCAAGAAAAATAACCATAAGACAGTAGAAGCTCTATGAGGTGAGTGATGGCTCATGTTTTCTCTGTTTTATTCCTTTTTATTTATTTCTTCATTTTAATTCTATATAATTTAGGCAAATGTAACACTCACTAGGACTCTGGTTGTTCATTTGAAAAGAGCATCTATAAAAGAAAAATGTAATTCTCTCATTGAAAATGTAACTTCAATATGCCCTTCATGTAAGAGACCTGCCTTGCTTTTAGGGTTTAAAATTGCTTCACAGAACTGTTCTCCTGGGGAATTAGAGTATCCAAGACAATTCGAAAGTAAAATGGACTTGAAATTCCAGATGATATCTGCACTAGTTTAAACTATTTTTTTCTTTCTCCAAGGAGATAAAGAAATAAAGAGAATAAGAAAGACTGTAAGAAAATGTAGAATAAAATTCAGGCTGAGGGAGAGCCCTGGTATCCAATTTGTTTTTGTATATCACATATAGAAATTTGATTAAAGTTGAAGTCTAACATTTATAATTGGAGCATGTGGTCAATAATAAATTATGTGGTCTATTGCAATACCTAATTGAAATAATGCAGTATTTTAACATTATTAGTATATTAATATTACTGTGGTGGTAACTGCTATTACTAATGTTAAAATATAGGTGGTAGGGGAAAGCTGTGTGGTTCACTGTGGAAGAGAAAATACTTTGCTAGCAAAAGGCTCTGTTTTCAATCTCCAGTTCAAAATTCAAATTCCTGATAAATTAGTTGGCAGACAGATAAAAAGATAGATTGGTAAATAGTTAGGTACATATATTATAACTGCCTGTTTCTTTATATAATAGTGATGAATATCTTGCATAACTATGTAAAATTGTGCTGTAGAATATTGAAGATTTGTGCATGGTGATCAAAAAGCATTTAAATACTTGTTAGTGAAGGAATCCAGTGATTTTTATTTTTCAATGACATTAGAGTTTTATTTGTAGTTCCTAAGTCAAATATAGTAATTCAGTTACTTATTTGCATGATTTGAGTTGGTATGCAAAAAGTTTAACAGCATACTGCAGGAACTTTCCCTTTAGTGTACACTTTAATATTTGAAAGCTAATGGTCATAAACTACTTTCCTTGTGTTTATAGGGGGTATTAAAATATCATTGGACAATCTACAATCTCAGTTTCTGTTAATTAAATTATCTGATAGCTATATGGGGCTATGATGTAACAGAGGGCTTTTGCTACAAAAACTTCACAAACACTATTCCAAAAAGTATTTAGAAAATATCAAGTACATGGAGAAAACCCTTTAATTTTCACATATTTAGGAAAAGGTCATAAAAATGAAGCACAGTATATTTAGAGATTTTTAAACACAAAGTAACCAAAGAAGATGGACTTCTAGTTTTAGTAAATTAGTATTCTCTATCTGGACTTATTCCATTCCAGTATTTCAAATAAATGTCATAAATTTTTACTAGTAAACAATAAAATCATAGTATGTGAAATATAATGATGGAAATTGTTTTTGTTTGTTAAACTAATTTTGATTAATCAGAACATTCCTAATTATCTAACATCATATAATTTCAAATAGAACTTGACTATAATATTAAGAGATTCAAATATCATGAAGGAACATCTGTTTCAATCACCAATTGGCAAAAAATAGAACCAGAAGAGTCCAGTTTTCGTTCTTATTCATGTCCTTTCTGTTCCAACATTATAGGTGTCCACTGGGAAGAATTGTGAAGCACACACACACACGTGTGTGTGTGTGTGTGTGTGTGTGTGTGTGTGTGTGTGTGTGTGTATTATATGTATGGTGCAGCATAGAAATAGAATGAACATGACTGTGCTTAGTATATGATGTGTTTCAAGTATCTGAAATTTTTGCTGTGTAATATATGAGAGGCAATTTCTTTGTGACTTTCCTTTTTATTTCTTTAAATATCACAAATATTCAAATTTCATTATGATCTCCTCCCCTTTGTCTCTGAGTCTTTTTCTCTTCTCTACTTAATGTAATGCAGGGTGTATAAGAGAGACATGTAAATGAAATATCAATGATTATACCCACAGTGAGGCCCAAAGTATTCCCCCATCAATTTACAATCTATTTGATTAAGCCGTGAATAATATATATTAATTTCTAATTATGTTATAAGATAACTCCTTAAGACATCCATTATGAAAAATTCAATGTATAAAGAGTTGAAATGAAGTACCTAAATTACTCACTGCAATTGAATAGATTAAAATATGTCAAATTATACTTAACCACACAATTCATTTGGTGACATTTCAGTGCTTACAGCTTGAAATATAATGTTAATATATTATTGAAGTGCAGGCTTAAGTCTAGATAAAAATAGTCTCCAATACTTCTATGTGTTACAAAAAACACTGAGGATATTAGGGTGACATATTCAGCAATATAAATTTATGTGTAGGCCATTAATATTATTAATATGGAATTGTATCTGTATTTTACAATGTAATCAAGGTTATGTTAATATTCAAGTATATGTATCATTTTAGATCCACTGTCTTCATTAGTTTACTTTTTATGAAGAACTATTAATACTATGGAGTGAGTACTGAATGTACCTCAAGGGACCCCACATGTTTTCAGTCTATGTGGCCAAGTTTTGCATTAGGGCAGAAATATTAGTTGAAGCTGAAGAATATTAAGATGTGGGGCTGTGTGTGATTCCCTAACTTTGAGGCCTCTGTGCCCTTGAAGGAGGTTGTAAAGCCCTAGTCTGGTTTTCCTCATTCATGCTGTGTGTGGTTTGCTTTGCGTACACCATTTTGCATCTTCGTAAGAACGCCTTAGCTATAGCACATCCCACTGTTACACTACAACCATCAGTATTATGAGGAATTTTCCTGTACTCAGTAACAAATATCTTGGGTCTGGAATATAATTGTAGCACACACAGTTCACTAAATTAACAGCATGCTAAGAATGTCATGTGGTAGTATATGAATTGATCATCTGACATTACCTCAAAGAATGCACTATAGATTTTTTCAGATACGTTATTTTATTTTTATCATCTATTTCTATATAGATCTATTTTAAAATTCTATAGAATTAAACATTTTATTTCAATAAAAAGATATTGTATAGTTATTATCCTAAATCTATTAGTTTCTTCTTGACTTTTATAACTTGTTTCCTATAAATCCCATTGACCTGTGATTACTATAGTTACTTGGCCTATTGAATTTTGTTTGGAAATAAATCTTACTAAGTGCAGAGTCAGCCATTATTTAAGTAACATCATTGATCATATCCTCAGTTGTTTTCCCTTTGAGTTTAATTAACTTAAACTTCATAATGTTCTTTTGTTCAATAGCACACTTGTATTGTTAATTCATCCATTGCCCACTTGCTGAATCAATACTGGGGTTTGCTTGCTGACTAGATAGTGATCCTTCAAACCAGCCATTCTTCCTGTGTATATAGTTTCTTGTGGTTTACCATGCATAACTTAAAAGTACACTGTGACACATTCATGTAATGTGGAGTTAAACTATTGAAAAATTGTATTCTGAAATGTTTAATAAAGCTTTACAGTGAAAATTATATTAACAATTTTCTATATATACTATAATTACTAATTTTACTTCATCAGTCTACATATATATATATATATATATATATATATATATATATAATTATATATAATTTATTTAGACAGGGTTTCTCTGTGTAATATCCCTCTGTCCAGAAACTATCCTTGTAGCTCAGGTTGGCCTTGAGCTCACACTGCCTCTGCTTCATGAGTGATGGGATTAAAGGCATGCGCTGCCACTGCCCATCTATAGGCTATATTTTTGCTTCTATGTTGAAAGGAGCTAAGAAACCCACCCTCTACTCTTTTGTCTCCTTGTTCTGCAGAGTATTTCCAAGAAAACATGATTACATTGCATGATATACATCTTACTTCCACAAGCCACCAGTAAGGTGAAATGATCAGACTTTAAGAACTCATCTGAGTGTCTTTGGAGATAGGCCTATTGGGAAACAACTAGAGCTAAATAAGACAAAAAAATTGACAGTGTAAGTTAACAGCATCAGTAATATTGAGGGAGAATAAGGAGGTGAAGGATGAGGAGGAGGAAAAAATGAGATTATTCTTTTTTCTGCCAATCATCATACATTTAGGAAGACACTTTTTAAAATACATAAAAAATAAAAAAGCCATAAATATGAAAGAGAACAACATGGAGTATGTGGGAGGAATTTGAAGGGAGGAATGGTAGGGAAAAATTATGTTACTATGTCTTACATACTAAAAATAATTTAAAAAATTAAACCCTTTCAACTGATTCAAATTGAAAAATAATTTTGTAAATGGATAAAATAATTATTGTTTTGCAACTTAGAAATGGACTGTCCTGTATATTTGAGTCCATTTGCTGTATATTTACTTATTTTTTAAATTATGAACACTCATGACATAAAACTCCCTTTTAGAGCTTGTAGGTGGTGGTGCTTGAATTTAATCCCAGCACTTGAAAGGAAGAGTCAGGCTTGGGTACAACATGAGTTCCTGGACAGACAGAGTTGTTACACAGAGAAACTCTGTCTCAAAAACAAACAAACAAACAAAACAAAACAAAAACAATAACAAAAAAAAAACATTCCTTTTAGAAAAAAAAATAAAACAAAAAGTATGATTCCTTTCAAGACTATGCACCCAGAGCAAACTGCTACCCTTATCTCAGATTTCTTGTTTATATATTTGTAAGAAAATAAATGACTCTGTTTGTTGTTGTTTATTTCTTGTTATGGAGAGGAAAGTTAACAAGAATAGAGGGGATTATCAGAGAAATGTAACAACAAATATACTCTAGTCAATTATGACTGTAGACTTATGACTTCTCCTGTTAACCCATTAAAATGACACTTGGAAAATATTTACACCACAATATCTATACAACTGGTTTTGGCATATAAATTTTCCCTTTTAAAAAAGAGTGATATCAATTTTAGAATTTTTAACACAGTTTAATTAAAATATTTTATTATATGTTTCTTCTTCCCTAGTTCATTTCTTCAGTCCCTCCCAAGTTTCAACACTACAGCTCTTTCTATGACCCTGTGATCTCTGAAACTTATAGCCTTTTTATTTCATTATTTTCATTACACATATCCATGTATATTTATACATATATATATATATATATATATATATATATATATATATATACTACCTCATGAGTCTAATTTGTTTGCCTACATGAGGTTCAGAGCCAACCACTTTATGTTGAATAACCAATTTGGGGACACTTCCTCAAAGATGCTAATTTCCCTTTCTCTGTAATTGTTAATTTTCTTACAGCTATTTATCAAGGATGGTTCCTCATGTGATTTACCCCCTCCTGCATTGTCATGTCTATTCATACTGACAAGTTTAAGGTCTTATTTCTGTAGCCATTTCATGAAAGAATGTTACAGCAGTAAACTTGTCTTCTTATTTCAAGTCACAATATCAAAGAAATCTTTTAATGCAATGTCTTCTTTAGGTATTGTTGAGCAATACTTTTATTATTCCATTATATGTTTAGAGTAATAAATGAAAGGGTAAGAAAGGAATTATATAGGAAAATATCAGTAATCAATCACTTGACTTGTCAATGTTTGGTTTACTGAACCACAGCAATATTTGAAAGCAAGGTACGTGCTAAAACATTGGTCCAGATATCCAGATACCAGAATAAGACTTAATATCAGAGAGTTAAATGCACATACAATTTTTCCATTACATCAATAGTTGCTTGTTTGTCTATTTTTACTTAGAGATACTGTATTCACTTTTAACAAAACAAAGTAAGTTTTAAATCTCAGCACCTCACTGATGGGCCAAATAATAGGATAGAAGAGATAGAAAAGGAATTGAACCATTCAGAGCTGGAACACTTCATTGGCATTAATAATTTGCCAAGTCCTGTATGCATAAAAGGTGTTATGAGTGTTTTAGTGGAAAAGTTTACAACATGAAGCAAGAGGTGGGTAATGTAAAAAGGCAGGAGGAAAAGCAGAGAAATAATTAAAATGCAGTATGAAGAGTAAGCCAAACTTCAACTGAAATGAAACTATCTCCAGAGGTTCACACACTGTGGGGGACCAAATAATTCTGTTATGGAATATTTTGGGGCCCAGCCTTCAGCTCCTGTAATCATGGGGCACCAGAAAGCTCCAGATCACCATTGTATTGTTGATTGCCAGTAGGGCTACTATTGTTTGCCATGGCCTCAGGGTAAACTGCCTCCTATTTGTATTTCTGTGGGCCTAAGCATCTGAATAGGCCCTCACCTGGGCAGAGGTGCAAGGTGCGTGAGTGACTAGAGAGAACGGAGGTTAGGAGTAAGTGATGAGAGAGGAGAGAGGAGAACAAAGTGAGATGGTTCCCTTGTGGCCATGACAGGAAGGTTAAGAAACAGCAGAAAAGATGGCTAATAAAGAAATGACTCTAGTTCTACAACATAAACTGAGAGGTCTCTGAAGATGACAAGATGCCTGTGTTTGGTCTTTATCACCTCTGAGATGCTAGGAGCTTCGAGGTCCACACCTCCCCCACTCAGGCAGAACCTCATGGATTAAGGCTAAGACATGCTGGGTCACAACAAAATGGCGCCCAACATGGGACCTGAGAATGTGGGAAGAAGCCATGGACACCACGAAGAAAAGGACAAGGCAGAGGCTTGGACAATTCGAAGAGATAGTCGTCTTGGGCGAACCAGTTGGAGAAGATGCATGCGCAGGAAAAAGAAGAAAGAAGTGGCCAAATGTGATGAGTGAACAGCGTTAAGTCAGGAATAAAACTGTATATAATTGTAGAAATAGGAAACAGATATGTGTTATATAAAATAGGAAAATGTCAGCCAGCAGCTGACGAAAATAGGTAAAGCAGGTTATTTAGCCCTTAAAGTAAGAGAAAATACACAAAAAAGATATGAGACTGAAATGTCAGTCAGGTGATAAAATGGTAAAATGTAATGTGTTAAACTCCGGAATGAAAAATACAGGTAATTGTAAATATGAAACAAGAATATTAGCCAGATGGCAAAGAGGAATAAGTTAGCCTTGAAAGTAAAAATGTATATAATTAGAGAAATCAGGCAGGTAATTGTTAGTCAGATGATTGTATATTTATTTACTTGGGTATAGTTTAATACCCAGGAGAGCTAAAACAAAATGAAAGCAAGTTTTAGAGACTTTAGAGTTTAAAAGTTTTAAAAGGATCCTTCCCGCTTGCAAAAGCCACCGCCATGATGCAGCATTTCAAGTTGCACAGGGGCTTGGGAAGACATAAGTGCGCCACGAATACACGCAGGCCCTGGGAGATATCTAGGAATGTAATGGAGTACAGAAAACTCTGCACCTACTAAGGAGCAGCTGGATGATAAAGAATATACAGGACCAATGATTGGGATCAGCAGGAAGAGAGAGTTAATAAGTACCAAGATGGAGGGAGCCTTCACCTCCTTCCTTCATTTTAAACTGGGAATACAGAAAGGCAAATACACAATGGTAAAATTCAACAACAGCTAAGAGAATTGGAAATTTTAGTGAAATTGCTTAGAGGAGATAAGAAATTTACAGGTTTTTCTGGATCAGAAAGAGTGGTTCAGGGGAACACAGCAGGATGCATGTGCCAATACCATTCAAACAGCTCTAGGAACTAAAAATGGCTTGTGTCCAGTATGGACCAACAGAGGCTGATAGGGAATATTGCTACAGAAGCCTTGCCCCTAGGAAATTGAAAGTGGGTAAGCAAGTCCTGCATGTCAGGAGGAGGATATTTGTTATAGAGAGCAGGCAGGGAGTTAGTTCAGAATTGATTTCTAGGTCTATATGGAATTATACAAAAAAGTTAGAGACACAGATGTTGGAAGTTTGATGAAACAGCTAGCTTATGAGAATGCTGGTACTGCATGCCAGACCTCAATAAGGCCTCACAGGAAAAGGACTGACGTAGGCCAGTTCATTAAGAATTTTTCAGATATGGACCTAGCTTACACTCAGGGATTAGCGATGATGGCTGCCTTACAGGAACTTCAGCTAAAAATATGTTATCCCTACAGAGAAAGCAAGGCATAGGGAGAAAGAAATACACAGAGCCTTCTAGAGGTTGCTTTGGACAGGTTCAGGAAGGGCACCAGGTCAGACAGAGTCCCAACAAAAGAGAAAATAGGGGATCAGGCTTGTGCCCAAAATACAGCTACAGATTTTTCAGCAGCCCAGAGAGCGTAGTCGCGCTAAGGCCAAGGTCAGCTGTGGCAGTGGCCTCAGTCTGCCAGCCCTCAGCCAGCGGCTTGGTGCCACCTCCTGCCGGCGTCTGCGGCAGGCTAGACAAAATGGCTGATGGGGCAGTGGACAGCCTGCCTCCCAGGGGGTAACTTATAGCCTTGGGAGATGCTGCCATGGCTGATAGCTAGTCAATGTATATAATTGCTGTTGATACAGCCAGACAGAAACTGTTTTTGAGACTTATAGAGAAGAAAGGGCAACATATTTAATCTTAGATTTGTTCAAAATTTGGATGCTCATATTTCAAGGATTGAATATAGCTACTATGTTAGGAGCAATTTCAATTAGGGATTTTTCTTTTCAACAAACTGATCATAACCGAGGCAAAAGGAGAAATGTGAGGTGTATACAAGTTATGAATGAACTGTGTGGCCACACCTGGGTACATGATGTGATTCAGGATAAAGTACTTTGAATTTCATGTGCAACACTAGGCATGTTCTTTAAAAAATAGATAATTAGTCTGTTGAAGTTGACATTACAAGCCTGAACTCTAACCTAGTTGGGATTGTTGCAATAACTGAGTTTTTTAGATATGACAGCACACCTAATTCTTTGTGGAGAAATGATTTTTGAGCTTATGATCCTTCCTAGTTCACCTATCTTAAATACTGCACCATACATTAAAATGTTAAATATTTTTAGTAACTGAAACTTATGGGCCACAGTGCCAATTATAACTAATGATGTATGAAATATTAAGTATTATTATCATGCAGGTTTAATACTAAACAATGAAACATTCACTTAAAACATGATATAAAGTTTATTCAACCAAAGTTTTCCTCACAAAACCCTATATAACTAATTTGCTTATTTCCTTCAGGATAAAAATAAACACTATACTCTGAGATAATATTTATAATTACTATGTATCAGTAATCCACACAAATTTAAATTTATTATTCTTTATATATCAAAATTATTGGTAATACGACTTAAATAATTTTGTAGAAAACAAATGTGAAATGCACATATTGTTATCTAAAACAAATATATATAAAACTATTCTCTAACCAAAGATATTTAAATAAAAGTCCTCTGTCGAAGGCTTTACTTATCTCACCTATCTATTCCATTTAGCTCAAACACTAAGAACTTAAGCTTTTTTTACACAAGAAAGCAAAGGATTTAAAATATGCATGGCCAGTTGGAGAATTTAAGATTAAGAATATTATTATCCTTGCATTATTTCCCTACTTATTAAATTGTACACAATGGGACAGTGTTTAACATAGTGATAAAATTTGCTCACAGATGGACAAGTGAAAATCAGAAATGTTGCAAGTAAGAAGGGACAAGATCTCCTGATCAAATTGGGAGCAATTGTGGGAGAGCGAGCTAGGAGAATGAGAAACAGAGAAGAATAAGGGTGAGGAGGACATAAGGTAGCAGGAATATTGTGTATGGGGAAGAATAGAAGAGAGCAAAATAGGAGATACCATAAGAGAGGGAGCCATTATAGGATTAAAGAGAAATAAGGCACTGGGGAAATGTCCAGAGACCTACAAGGATGACACCAACCAACAATCTAAGCAATAGTGGAGAGGCTACCTTAAATGCCCTTCCCTGATAATGACATTGATGACTAACTTATATGCCATCCTAGAGCCTTCATCCAGCACCTGATGGAAGTAGAATCAGATACCCACAGTTTAGCATTGAACTGGAATCCAGTTGCAGAGAATGAAGAGTGATAAACCAAGGGGTCAAGACCAGGGTGGTGAAACACACAGAAACAGCTGACCTGAATAAAGGGTGCTCTTCGTCCCCAGGACTGATCACTGGGAAACCAGCATGGAACTATTCCAGACCTCATGAATGTGGGTGTCAGTGAGAGGCCTGGGAATTCTATGGGGCTTCTTGAGGTAGATCAGTACTTATTCCTAGCATAGGAATGGACTTTGGGGGCCCATCCCACATATAGGGATACTCCCTGAGCGAGGGCCTAGGCCCTTTCCCAAAGGATATGACAAACTCTGAAGACCCCCTATGCAAGGCCTCACCCTCCCTTGGGAGCACAAATAGTATATGATAGGTAGGGAGTTAGTGGGGGGCAGGGGGGTAGGGGAGGAAGAGGGAACTGGGATTGGCATGTAAAACAATCTTGTTTCTAATTTAAATAAAGAAATGGAGAATAAAAGAAATGTAAATTATTTGAAGGAAGCATACCTGTCTTGCTTTTTCCTTGTTAAAAAAAAATTCAAAAAAAACTTGGTTTTAGTGCTTTATGCCTAAAAAGATGGATGACTCAACCCTGGAGGAAAGTGACACCAAAAGTTTCAGTGGAAACATTCTGAAGCAGGGGACATCTTGTGAGTGCACAAAAAAAATCACAAATGATATGAGACACAGCTGTTTGGGCCAAATTGAGGTTCAGGAGATTATTTGGGAAAATGAGGTAAAAATATTAGCACACATAGAAGGAAACTATCTCAAATAAAATTTTCCAATCTAAAATATAGAAGCATTTACATTTCCAACCTACAGTTATTTCCATTAGCAAAGTTCCCATTGGCAAAATACTCAAGTATTTGCTTGAGGTATTTCAACAGGTTCCCTAGCGGTGTTACATTCTTTCTGATAAGTGATGCCAATGTGCTGATCTGAAATTTATTTGTATTATTTTATTCAAACAGCAAGTTTGTAAATCTTATTATATTCAGTTCTAAGCATTCTATAACAATTTCTCACCTGAGAGCTGAACTTCTTAAATCAGAGAAAATACCATAGTCACACCATGAGTGTGCTAGTGCACATGTGAGCAGAGTTTTGAAAATATATGCAAAACTCCTTTCAGCAGGTGCATGAGTGTGTGTGTGTGTGTGTGTGTGTGTGTGTGTGTGTGTGTGTGTGTATGTGTGGTGATGTGTTCAGACACTGACATAAGTAATAAAGGCTACCATATACACTAGTAGGGGTGACTCAGAAAGGCCTGATATATGACTGCCCCATGCCTAGCTACCTGCCAGCTTGGTGGAATATCATTGGCCCTTATTCCTCATGTGTCCTTACCCCATGCCCTATCTCAACCCTATAAGCAAGATCCTGCTTCAACACGTCTTCTGACTCAGTGTGTGTTTCTTCCAGGTAACTGTGTGTGTGTGAAGGGGGGCTCTAGTTGTCAACACTTACCATCCTGCTCAGCTCTGGGTAGAAATGAGCTGGACTGGCCCTTTCCCAGCCCCATGTGGAGCTTACAGAACAGAGACAGGTTGCAAAACTCTACCTAGGCTCAGGAGGTTACACTGGGCCTCACATCGGAGAATTTTTAGGCCCAACAGTGGGGTGTTTTTTAGATGACCTTTTGCTCTTCAGGAGAACATTGTCAGTACAAATGAGAAAAAACTTTTAAACATTGTACGTTTATTTATATACCAATTTTCATTTTTTATATGTGTTTTCCCATTTACAACAATCTCAGATAAAATGAAATATCTAGGAATTAACATAATAAAGTTGGTGAAAGACCCATACATTGAAAACTTTAACCACTGAAAAGAGTGATAGACAAAAAGACCATTGGAAAAACACAAAGACACCCCATGTTCATGGATTTGTAGAAGTAACACTAGGACTATGACCATTTAATAAAAGGCTTTACATATTTGATGCAATGACAATAAAAATTTCCATTGCATTCTTTTTATTCAATTAAATTGTTTATATACAATATATTTTCATCATGATTTTATCTCCTATGCTTCCTCTAAAATCATCTTCTCCTTCCTACTCACTCTGTCTCTCAAAAAGTTCACACACGCACACACACACACACACACACACACACACACACACACACACACAAATGAAAATCAAACTTGAAAAGAAAAAGAACAAGAGAATTTTAAAAATTCCTAAAACAAAAATAATGATGAAACAAATTTCCATGAGAGAACTATGGAATCTCCTTTGTGTTGGCCAACTACTCAAATGCATGGGCCATGCCTTAAGTGTGATTTATGTACAGAATTAGACTCCATTCTAGAAAACAGATGTTTCCCTTTCTCAGTAGCTGTTAATTGCAAATAGCTTCTTATGGGTGGGAAACCAAGTCCATTTCCCGCTATCAGTGCTCAAATCTCAACTGTCTGGCACATATGAATGGTTGTCCATTCTACCAAGCTTCTGAGTTCACATGTACATCAGTCCCTTTGTGTCTGGAAGAAAGTTTCATTGGTATCATATATCACCTTTGTTCTTACTATCATTCCACCTCTTCTGAATAGAGGAGGAACCTTGATGGGTGGTGTTTCATTATTCAATTCCATTAAAAGTAGCTCTTCAAAGTGTTAATTTCTAACAAGAAGATTCTTCTAAGATTGGATTGATCAAACTCTGTTATTTGTGTATGGCAGCATGTCATCAGGAGTCATTCTAATATAATATAATTCTTCATGGCAACAGAAGAGAAAATTATTCTGAAATTCACATGTAGTCAGAAAAGAATATGAATAGTATAATAATCAGGAAGACAAAGAACAACATGGGAAGTATTGTCATTACATTTTTCAAGATATATAAATAACATAAATTAAAACAATACAGTATTGGCAGAAAAAAAAAAACCTTGTATACCAATTGCAGAAAATTTGATACCGAAATATGAGTGTACATACCTTCAAAGATATAATATTACACAAAGATACCCAAAAGCATATTCTGAAGAAAAGAAAGCACTTTCAACAAAATGATACTGAAGAAAATAGATATCCATATGAAGAAAAAGAAAATTACATTTACATTTATTGCCTTGGATAAAAACTAACTCCAAATGAATGAATAAACATGGGACCTTCTAGGAAAAAAATAAAACATGTCTAACATGATATAGGTATAGGAAAGGACTTTTGAGTGAATTCCATTTTCCTAAAAATGAAGGGCACAAATTAACAAGTGTGACTTCATAAAACTAAACATCTTTAAAAATGAAAAAGCAATCAATCAATTGTGAATATGTTCATAGAATTAGAGATAATTTTTGCCAGCTAGTCATCTAACATTTCATTTAGTCAATACTATGTGTAAAACCAAAAAAAAACAAACAAATAATTATTTTTTTAAGAAATGGTTCTCCCCGAAAGTGGCAACTGAACAGAGTTCCTAAGAGGAAAAGAAAAGAGCAATAGAGAGGGTAATAGCATACTACAGGTGACCTGATAGTAGAAAAGGAGGTAAGGTGATCTCTGGTAATGGAGAGTGAAAACATACAAGTACAGCAGAAACTTTCTAAGATCCATGGCTGCAGTAAGCCTTGACAACTTGCTAGTTTCAAATATCAGGCATGACTCCCACCCTGCTGAGTTTTGCTTACATCCAACTAACCCTCTAGGTTGTGATCAATGTGAGTGTCACTTATTGCGCTTTTATATATTTCTCACTATGTGTTCCTTTGCCCTGGTTCATAGATGTTGTAAGCTTAATAGGACCATATAATTGCTTCTTTCTCTTGACATTTTTCTAAAAATATTTTGAACCTTGGAAGTTAGGTCAAATAATTTTCTTTCTTCCTTTGTAAGATTGATTTGATCTTTAGGGAAATTGACATTATTTTTCAACTATGTGTGTTTGGAAAAGAACAGACACGTGTAAATCTCACTTGCATCCTTCCACTAAGAAAACAACTCATGTGTGTATGAGTGCATAGGCTGCAACATACCAGATATCAGGTTAGAACAAGATTCTACCTTTAGGATATGTGTGATATTCTTCTATTTCTCAGTATTTACCTAAATACTTTTTGTACTCTCATAGTAATTTTCAGTTATTAGAATTCATGTATTCAATTTATCTATTTTGAGCTCTTTTATAAAATAGAAAAGACAGATTATAGGTAGTTTTAATTTTGATAGTTTACATAAATTGTACACTGACAAAATACATTTCAGAGGATCTGTCTCATTTGATGGTGGGATTCTTTTCCTCCTACTGGGCCACCTTGTCAGGCCTTAATGTGACCATAATGTACCTGCTCTTACTGTAGCATATCATGTCATATTTGTTTGATTTCCCTGGGAGCCCTGCTATTTTCTGAGAAGAGTAGTTGGAATGGAACTTCCCCTCTGGGGAAGAGGGTAAAGGGGCAGGAATAGACTTGCAGAGGAGAGGGAGAGGAACCTGTGGTCAGGATGTAATAAATGAGATAATAATAATAATAATAATAATAATAATAATAATAATAAATAGACCTGAAGTAAACCAAAGAAGAAGCATATCTTTAACACCTTCAGTAGTTTTTTACAATATATTTAAAAAAGAACAATAAAAATTTGTTTTTGAGGTTATGATTTAATAACATTTTTATCTCTTTCCCTTATTTGCTTCAATTACTCCTATATACCACACCCCATCCTCCTCCAAAAGAATGACTTCTTTTTTTACCCAAGTGATGAAACATGTATATATGTATTTGTGGATACATATATATCCTGAGTATCACCTGTTCAGTTCATAGACTGTCACTATGCATACTTTCAAGCCTGACCATTTGGTCCTGGATAAATAAATATTCAGTGTGATTTTTTCTGGGGCAGGCCATCTCTCTCTTCCTGTCTCTTCTCAGTTAATGTAGTTATTTGTATAGGGTTGAAGCCTCATTGGCTTTTCAGTTTGACATACTTGTTGATATGCAATTTATTCAGCTCATATTTGGGCAGATGGTGAGACTCTATGAGTATAGCTTGGGATGTTACTAAGAGACGCAATCTTATAGCAAAATCTTTGATCCTCTGGATTTTACTGATATCCCACTCCCATCCCACTCTATCCCTGCAATATTCCATGTGCTCCCAGTGAAGGAATGTTTGGACTGGACTCAACAACTTTGCATTTTGAAATCTTGTTCTTTTCTTAGTGGATCTCAGCAGTTGCAAAGAGAAGTTTCCTTGATGAAGGCTGAGAACTACATTTACCTGGGAATAGCAAAACAAACATATACAGACTTTGATTATGAAATATGCTGGTTTAGCAAATTAGTGGTTGTAGATTACTCCCCAGCAAACACGTGTTCAGTGACAGGCATGTTAATTCTCTTGTGAAACATGTGTTAAGTCCAATTAGAGAAAAGCTGATTTTTTAGCAAGCTATGAGTTCCAATGTTTCGACCTTATGGTTATCATATCATGCTGATTATTGATGGGACTCACAGAACCCATAGCTGGATAGGGCACTTGGCTTCCCTCCCCAACTTGAAGGATATATGTTCTATTTGTTACCATGAAGGCTATCCCTTGTGGAAGGAACACTTAATTAAGTTCCAGCTCAGCCAGACATTGGTGGCACATTTCTTTAATCCCAGGACTCGGGAGGCAGAGGCAAGTGGATCTCTGTAAGTTGGAGGCCAGCTTGGTCTCCAGAGTGAGTGCCAGGATAGTCTCCAAAGCTACACAGAGAAACCCTGTCTTGAAAAACCAAAAAAAAAAAAAAAACAAAAACAAAAAAAAACAACAAAAAAAAGAAAAATGTAAGTTCCAGCTCAGAGACTCCCCCAAACACACAGGGTATTGTTGTTGCCCTGGGTTGTCAATGCCCATAGGTGAAGGGTAAGTCCTATTCCTGAATATGCTATGCACCTCCAAAAAGACCAGAAAAAATATTCGTGTTTAAAAGATGTTACTATTTATTTTCAGTTTCTGTTACAAGGAGAATAGTGAACAATAGGAGGAAAACAAGGAATCTCAACACAAAGATCCCCTTCCTAGAGAAATGCTTCAGCTTCCTTTTCTAGCTACTGAAAAGCAAGAGTCCATCTCTGTTTATCCTCAAAGTTAATGGCTATTACTTGTTGACAGTTTTAACAGAATCACTTAGAGGAAGCACACCAGATTGCTCTGACAGTAGCAGCAGGTGTTCTCACCCCCTGCTCAAGCAATCTATAAACCCAGCATGGGAGATCATGACAAAATCAGTTGTGAGACTCACACAATAGGTGAAATAGGAGGTAAGTCTGCATTTTTCATGAACCTGGAGGGGGGAGTGTGGCACAGCAGTTAATCACAGCATGATAGCTTTAAAATGACTTGCTGATGAGTTCCCCCAAAAAGTACCAGTAAATCATGCAAGAGTCTGAAGAAACTATTTACTACATGTAATTCAGCATGTTTTCTGAAAAGGCAATTTATAAAACATGGTGCCATTCTAAAGGAAGGTCTATATTCTGCTTTAATTTGTAACATCCATTTATTTGTGTAAGATTATCAATTGCATAGTTTGTTTTGGAAAAGAAAGTATATATTCTTTGATCCACCTGAGAAAAACAACCACTGTATATGTGAATGTGTGTGTGTGTGTGTGTGTGTGTGTGTGTTTGTGCATGCACACATGTGTGTATGTGCAACGCCCTGGCAGCCTCAAACAAGGTAGGTGTTGAAGTGTTGAGGCTTGAATGACATTTTGTCTTTAGGATATTTCTATTGTTCTTCTTTTCCTAACATTTTTGTTCACTCTCATCACACACTCATTTGAAATTATTTGAATTAATACAATTTTCTCTAATTCCCCAGTTAGATATTCCTATAACATGTCATTAGTTACCATTGTCAAACTCAGGAAGTACAATCCACAATTAGACAAAGTATCATTCTTCAACGTCTTCTCCTTTGAATGTAAAACCAGCATGTTACTTGAAAGACAAATATGCAAAAACATTTAACCACATAAAAGTTAATTTGCCAATTTTTTTCAGTGATGTCTTTACCAAACTATTTTTGTTTATTTTTAATTCAAACTATAACTTAGTAAAATTTAAAGAATTAAAATTCATGAAAGTGTTTTGAACCCTCCAGTTAAAAAGGAGATGTAAGAAGCAGGTAGAAGTTCACAGAACCCATGAATATGGAACAATTTTTACACAACATTAGAATAAGATCAGTCTCACATAATGATGGTACTTCCTAAAAGTACCTTCTTACACAATTGATTTTAATTGATCCTAAAGCAAGAAATTAATATGTAAATTTATTGAATCCTAGCCATTCATTTTTACCTAATATCAAAATCAAACACTAATGTATAATCCATCTATAACTTAAATGATGCTTGTGGGTTTATTAGGAAAAACTTCCCCAGGATATTGGAAGACATTCAGTCACATTTTTGCTTTTTTTCAAAACTTCATACTGTATATTGATAGTTATCACCTATCTTTTCCATCCAATTTTAGAATCAAAAGACATATCATTTGCTACACATATATACATAAGAAACCTTGTATTATAATTAAAGCATAATTTATTTCATTATATACAACTACCAATATCTCTATTATTTCAACTGAACCACCAGTTTTGGAAATGTGTATAAGTTATTATTTTAGTGATGTTTTGGAATAGGGACTTACTTTGAAAAAAATAAATTGCAGTCATTTTTCATTCATCCTTTCTCTTCAAATCTAAACTATGTCTTAGATAGGATTTTGTAAAGTCTGAAACCACATAACCTTAGAGAAATGAACACTAAAGTCATTATATATAATTCTCTTATACTGCAGATAATGAAATTTAGACACCATAAGTTTCAGATGTTTCTTAGGTCATAAGGTAGTTCTGATGATAGTGTCTAAAATCTGTGAGTCACTTCTAAAGCATTCTTTTCCTTCTACTATAGCAAAGCCGATTTGTAGTTAGAGATATAGGTGCCTTAGTAAGGTCACTGACTTCTTATGGGTTAGGCATGATATTAGATGCAAAATAAGTTCAGTTTAATTTCGGAGGTATTTTTAAATTTTTGGTTGTAAGCCTAGCCTTTAAGGGCTGAGCCATCTCTCCAGCTCTATACTTTTAAATTTATTACATATTCTAAAAGATACACAGTGCTTTGTAGCATATTAGTAAAGCTGGGTTTTTCTATAACAAATGCATTTGGATTCCATATGAAAATTTTGATAAATATTACATTTATGACTAATTGAAATAGAACTCATAATTCTTTTTTTCTCCAGTTTTTATTTAAAGTAAAAACAAGATTATCTTACATGTCACTCCCAGTTCCCTCTGCCTCCCCTCCTCCCTTGCCCTCCCCAAATAACACCATACCTATCCCATATCATTTCTGCTCCTCAGGGAGAGGGAGGTCTTCCATGGGTGTCTGCAGACTCTGTCATATACTTTGGGATAGGGCCTAGGCCTTCCCCAATGTGTCTAGGTTCAGGAAGTATCCCTCTATGTGAAATGGGCTCCCAAAGTCCATTCCTATGCTAGAGATAAGTAGTGATCTACTACAAACGGCTCCATAGATATCTGAGGTCTCTTCACTGAAACCCAAGTACATAGGGTCTGGAACAGTCCCATGCTGGTTTCCTAGATATCAGTCTGGGGACCAAGGAACTCATAATTCTTAAATTACTCTTATTCTATAAATTACTCTACAGTTTACCTGGATTATTAATGAATGAATTCAGGAATATCTTATAATATCCTGTTGAGTATTGAATAATAAACTAATTTTCAAATGAGATTTGAAAAAAAATATTATTCAGATTCAATTTTCACAGTTGTTAACAACTGATCATGAAGTGTAGAAATGATTTTCTTGGAATCAAAGGCCTTGTTTGTATTAGAAGTGGTAAAAACCATGAAGTTGCAGATAAAATCTCCAGGGTTTCTCTCAAGTGAGAGCTTGTTATGCAAATGTCTACCATGTTAGTCAAATTCTACAGGCTGTCATTTTATTATCCTAGAATGGATAAAGTCCATCTAAATTCTTCTAGAGTTAATATTGTATAATCAGAATAAAGACTGTAAGTTCCTGGAGAAGCAGTGACACTGCATATACATGGTTCACTAGTTTAGAATTTATTCAGGCAAAATAAAGCAGTATCATTTTATTAAACTTGATGAAGCATTACTGATCAGCCCCAACTTCAAACCACCCACAGATATTATAATTGCCTTGGCAGTCTTAGCCAATTAATATCACATTTTTACAAAATTAAAGTATTTAAACTGTACTTCATGCAGAGGACTGTTAAAATCACAGCACATTTTATTTTTAACAGTTGCCATAGGAAACTTTTAGAACTGACTATAGAAATGAGTCACTTAATTAGCATAGTATTTATTCCATCACATTTCAGTCAGGCAGATTGCATGTAAGTCATATCTATTGAGTGTACTCTCTTTGAAAGTGATAATAAAATGGTCTTTGAGTTGTCTCTAAGCCTACTTGGATCTGAACACCTATACACCTCCAGAATCTTGTTAGGAGATTGTGAGAGAGCATGACGATGAGTGCTATTCATAAGCTCCTTTGCAGCTAAATTTTAGATATTTCACAGGTGGGTTGTAGTTGCCATTGTTTCAAACATCCAGTGGTGCTCTCACAACAACACATTCGAGACAACTGCATCGGATTACAACAAAGTAATGTGCATGTACCTAATAACACATGGCAAGCCTTCTTCTTTTCAGTCTTTTGCTTTGCTTATATTGGGTGCTAATAGCTGTGCTCTGTGTTAGTTATGTGCTGACACATTACAATTTAATGTTTCCTTTTCACTACTTTATTTCACATAAATGAATGGATTTAATATACTAAGAAAATAAAAGGGAGAGTTACATTGAGAATATTAGAAAAAGTAAACTATGCATTTAAATTATTTTAAATTTCTCTTTTATTTTACTACCATATTTATGTACATGATAATGGGTTTCATTTTTTCATTTTCATACACATTAACAATAGATTATTAGATCTTAACTCTCTATTTCTTGCTAGTTTTCTCATCCCATTCCACCATGCTGACTTTCATAAGTTTTCCATTGCTCTTCCCCACTTCCCTACAATATGCCACCCCTAATCCATTGGGTTTAATTAGGTTTACTTATGTAAACATGGTAGGAGGCATAGCTTAAAGAAAGCACATAGCAATGCCTAAAGCTCTGCTGTGATAATTGTCACATGAACCCTCTTTCTACAGTTTTACTGTGCTTAAATGTATAAGAGGAATAAACTACAGTATCAGACTCTTTAACACAGCATTTGCTTCACCTCAGGGGAATAGTCTCCATGCCAGCAATCAGACTTACAGGGTCCCAGAGAAATCATTAATGAGAGATTACTTACAGGAGCATGGGTAATATAATTTTAGGTACCTCGCTGAAGAAACGACTCTTCTTTCCCTAGCCTCCATTAAATGCCAATAGTTCCTCCTGGATGGCTTCAGCCCTGTAAACTCTGCCCCTTGGCAGCCATTATGTATAAATCCTCAGGTAGACGTTGCTCTTAATGAATCCCTTTCCCATATAGCTATGTGGCTGAATATTTTTTGTTTTGTTTTTTTGAGACAGGGTTTCTCAGTGTAGCTCCAGATGTCCTGGAAGTCACTCTGCAGACCAGTCTGGCCCAGAACTCAGAAATGTGCATACTTCTGCCTGCAGTGTTCTGGGATTAAAGGCCTGTGTCAACACCACCTGGCTGAGACTGAATAATGAATGGAACATCCTGTGTAAGTGTCGTTGATTGATTTTTTCCTATTACTCTTTGCCTCTTTGGGGGGTGGGCACCACTCAGCTTCCAAAAAACACAAAAATCCTTGTTATGAATGGCCAGCCTTAGCTTGACTTGTTTCTACCTTGCTTTACTTAAATTAACCCATCTATCTTTTGCCTCTGTGCTTTTACATTTTCTTATTTCTGTATATCTTATTTTCCCTCTTACTCCATGGCGAGCTACGTGACTAGGTGGCTAGGTGGCTAGTTGGCTGGGTGGCTGGTCCTTGATATGTTCCTTTCCTTGTACTATCTTACTCCTTTTATCTCTTCCCAGATTTCTCCTCCTATTTATTCTCTCTGGCAGCCTGCCCTGTCTATCCTTTCTCCAGCCTTGCTATTGGACACTCAACACTTTATTATATCATCAGGTACTCTAGACAGGCAAAGAATCAAAGCTTCAGAGACTTAAACAATGAGACATAAAAGAATGAAGCACACATTTGTATCATTAAACAAATGTTCCACAGCATAAACAAATATAACACACCTTAAAATAATATTATACACCAGTAGGCCTTGCAGAGCTACAGTGGATCTGTGAGGGCAACTGGAATGTCCTGCTTGAAGGTCAGAATTCCACAGTTTTCTTTGCCTGTGAGTCTTGCAGTCTTTAATCTGTGTTTATCTGATTCACAGTGGCATGGAGAGCACCATAAGGATTGAGCACATAAAATTCATGTATTCTCTTCACCTGGACCAGTTTGAGACTCAGAAATATTCATTGTGCTCAGTAGAAAATAAAACAAATAAAAATCACTTATAATTAAAATTGAGAGTAGTATAAATGAATCACATCTTCTCTATCCATTCTTCAGTTGAGGTGCATTTAGGTTGCTTCTAGTGTCTGGCTATTAAAAATATTGCTGCTATGAACATAGGTGAACAGATGTCCTTGTTGTATGAAATGTTTCTTTTGGGTATATGCCTAAGGGTAGAATTGCTGCATCTTATGGAAGACTGAGTCTCATTTTCCTGAGGAATACAGATTTCCAAAGTGGCTGTATGAGTTGTCACTCCCACCAGCAGGGGAAGAGTGTTCCCCTTTCTCCACATCCTCTCCAGCATAAACTGTCATTGTTTTTTTTTTTTTTTTATTTTAGCCATTCTGACAGGTGTGAGGTGGTATCTCACAGTTGTGTTCATTTTCATTTCCCTGATGGCTAAGGATGCTGAACACTTTCTTAAGTGTCTTTCAGCCATTTTAGATTCCTCTGTTGAGAATTCTTTATTTAGTTCTTACCTCACATTTTAATTGGATTATTTGGTGTTTTGGAAACTAGCTTCTTGAGTTCTTTGTAAATGTTGGTGATCAGCCCTCTTTCAGATGTGGGGTTGGTGAATATCTTTTTCCATTCTGTGGGCTGGTGTTTACTTTTGCTGAATGTGTCCTTTGCCTTACAGAAGCTTCTCAGTTTCAGGGGGTCCCATTTATTAATTGACGATCTCAGTGTCTGTGCTACTGGTGATATGTTGAGGAAGTGGTCCCCTGTACCAATTCATCCAAGGGTACTTCTCACTTTGTCTTCTAAGAGGTTCAGTGTGGCTGGATTGATGTTGAGGTCTTTGATCCATTTGGACTTAAGTTTTGTCTGTGGTGATAGACATGGATCTATCTGCAGTCTTCAACAGAGGAGAGGCTACCTTAAATGCTCCCCTGATAATGAGATTGATGACTAACTTATATGCCATTCTAGAGCCTTCATCCAGCAGCTGATGGAATTAAATGCAGACACCCAGCTAAACACTGAACTGAACTGGAATCCAGTTGCAGAGAAGGAGGAGTGAGGAGCACAGGAATCAAGATCAGGCTGGTGAAACCCATAGAAACAGCTAACCTGATCAAGGAGGAGCTCATCTTGCCCAGACTGATAGCTAGGAAACCAGCATGGAACTGATCCAGACCCCATGAATGTGGGTGTCGGTGAGGAGGCCTTGGAAATCTATGGGGCCTCTTGTAGTAGATCAGTACTATCCCTAGCATAGGAATGGAATTTGGGAGCCCATTTCATATAGAGGGATACACACTCAGCCTAGACACCTGGGGGAGGGCCTAGGTCCTCTCCAAAAGGATATGACAGACTTTAAAGACCCCTATGGAAGGCCTCCCCTCCCTGGGGAGCAGAAAGTGTATGGGATAGGTATTGTGTTACTGGGTTGCAGGGGAGGAGGGGAGAGAGAGAGAACTGGGATTGATGTGTGAAACAATCTTTTTTCTAATTTTTTTAAAATAGGAAAGAAATATAAAAAATTGAATGAAGCACTAATCTGTGGTTGTAAATAATAATATTTAGAAGACTAATGTTTGATAGTAATAACATGCCAGTTTAGTAATGTAACAGTTCTAGTTTCCATACTATAGCCTAAGACTACCCAGCCACTGGATTTAGACTAGGTTTTTGGAACCAAACATATATTATTTCCTGTGGAGTGTGTTTCAAATTCAATCATAAAGCACTTGACTACCCCTATAACATCCACTCTATTGCTTAATCTGTTTGATCAAATTGCCTGAAGGTTGATATTGAAACATGCAGGGAGGTTCCATAGCTGGGTAAGGCAGGTTGCTATTGTGGAACATAGGGTTCACAGCTGGTTAGGGTTTTGATATCCTTTCCATCCCAGCAGCGCATATAGCACTGCTGTTACTGTGCAAGCTAGAAAGCAATAAGAAAGCTTCTAACTCAGTTTCAACTTAATTTTCCTATGTCCTGCAACCAAAGAGTGTGGTGAACAAATGAGCAATGACAATATCTTATATTGTTTATTGGGTGTTCAGGGACTTCCTTGACCAACAACTTCTCAATCGACCTATTTCAATAACTTGAGTAGTTACATTCTGTTGAAAATACAATAAATGTTATATTGAGTTTTCTTTATTTAATGAAGTAATATTGATGATGTGATTCAGCACTTCAAAATTATAAATATATGTATTTTAGTATGTTTATAATTGAAGTGGAATCATGATTCTTATTTTGACATTTAATCAGCTCAGAAGCACTTGGAAAAATATTTTTAGCTCTACACAATTTTAACATACCATCTAAAGTTTCACATTAATTTAAAAAATTGAAAAGCAGTAATTAAAATGACATAATAAATATTGACTCTTTAGAATAAGATTATAACATTATTTTTAATATATTTAAAAGACATCATTTGAGTAGAAAAAAAGTCAAAACTCACCAATTAGACATGAGTCTACAATTGGAGCCAACAATTTATTCAATTGGCATATATAAGGTAATGGGTGTCTAAACCAAGAAAAGTAATGAAACTTAGAAAAAGAAATCCACAGAGTATATTTTATGAAAATAAAGATCAAGAGAACCTGCAAAAGGAGATGGAAGTGCTGATTCAAAAAAGCTGATCTCTTTAGTGTGAGTATAACTATCCATGATTGGTGAAGGAGTCCAGTTTACCTGTGTACATTTGTATTACAGTTGGTGCAGCAAACAAGACTATCTATGTAGAGGATTCAATAGGAAATTTTAAATGATTTTTGCCCTGTGAGCCCTTCTAAATTATCAATTGCTTCAACCTATCTCTAAAAGATTGATGTCACTTGATGGCAAAAATTGTCAGATATCCACAAAGAAAACATTATTGTTCTGAATGTTTTTGAAATGAGTCCTATTATCAAGATAATGAGTGAATCCTAGCAAAACATACTCTGACCTCAGACATGTGTGAGTCATCCCATACAACAATCATCCAGTTAGGACATAGAAAATAAAATCAGTAAGGCTGCTAGAATATCTTCTAAAGGCTGTGTCTAAAGATGTTGTTCAATACATATCCTGAGTATGTCTTAGAATCACATGAAAGCTTTGAAAATGCTTACCTGTAGGCACCCTTCTAATTGAGAGGTCTTATAGTGCCCAGATCTGCAAACAACTTATGTGTATATATGTAAATTGTATTACTCTTGACTAAAAAGTTTAATGTTTTCAGATTCTTAAGAAAAATGGAAAGGAATGAAAAAGAGAGATAAACATGGGGTAAAACACTTGTGCTTAAAGTAACACACATTCACTGAACATTTTCACATATATACTATCAAGACTAATTAAAAAGAAACCTGAGTACAATAAAGAATAGAATATTTCTAGGCCATAAAATTTATATAATTATAGATTTTATACTACCGTACCAGAGATTAATATTGTAAAATTAGTGACATTATACTGTATGATATATCTGTCAATATTTTAGGAAATACTTATATAAGTTTGATATAATTTAGGGCATGGACACTATAAATAATGAAATTAAATGTAACTATAAAGCTGAAATCTACTGGAGTATTAATCAAAAAGACACCAATAGACTACTTGAAATTAAAATGATTACAAAATTTATATTAATATTTTTATAGTTCAAAATATACAAATCAAAATATGTATATCAAAATGTATTCAAGTGCCTTTTGGTACAATCATCCAAAAATTAGAAGACATTTGCAGAAAAAATGTCAAAATTACATTGTTTCATACACTTAACTTGAGATAAAAAGAACTTAGATAGCAACTAAACAGGGTACGTAAATGTGATTACACAAAAGTGTTCAAATTTACACCTTACCTGATTATATAAAACCTACTAAAATTGAGAGTCTAATTTATTTTGTTAATATTTAAAGACAATGCAGATGCAGGTTTTGCAGTTTGGGTCTGAGATCTTAAACTACATACATGAGAAACTCCACATGTGATCATGAAAAGTAAAACCTTCCTTAGGTAAACCTTCCTATCATTTCTGTAAATCAGAGAAGTATTTGAATGTTCAATGGTAAAGCCAATGTACATGACCACAAAAGAAAACAAAACAACCTTCAGTAACTGATATTTGGTTTTAATTAAAAATTATACATTATTTATTGTTTATTTCCTGACTTTGGTGTAATACATTGTCACAATTTTCCTTAAAATGTTGTGACATGTTGAAAAGTGTAAGACTCTTTAAAATGGCCAAGTTTCTGCTTCTCTCTTATTACAGTGTAGGAAATCTACAGAGCAGCTAATGCCTGCCCTGGCCTTCACACCCACAGGATAAATCCAGCTCAGTTTCTCTTCAGTATATAGTAGGCTGTATATCTATTGCTCAAGTAGAAAGGTGATTTCTCCTCTTAGTGATTAAGACAAGGTCAGACAAGGATGTGTTCGGCTGTTATGGCTGCCGAAAGGGGCAGCATCTGATCTTAGTGACTGAGACAAGGTTGATCTTAGTCACTAAGAGGTCAGACGCATGCCTCGTGGCAAGGAACACACAGCAATGAAGTGCAGAGCATAGCAACCACCCTGTGAGGGCCAATGGGCCATGAAAACCAGTTGACCAGTCAACACAGTTGCAACCCTCCAATCCTGGAGGCACACCAATCCTGAGCCTGTGTGTACCCCTAGACATTCCCCTTACGCTGCACTATAAGATCTCTATGCAGACGGTTCAAGCTGTCTTTTCTTGCCATCCACCATGGCGGGTAGACGAAAGACCTGAGCTAACATGGGGTTAGTTAGTTAAACAGCTATAATAAAGCCTCGTGTACTTTGCATCAAGAAAAAAAAAGAGAAAGGTGATTTCTCTTTACATCTTTCATTGAAATAAATCTTCAGTCAGACTTATTCTTATTGCTAACTTCATACATTACCATATGTCATGGCACACAATGACACAGAAAGCTACACACTCATGAGATGAAATTGCTTTCAATTGACTCCAAAGCAACTTTTATAACCCTGAAACTCAATTTGGGTAAGTATATATTTCTCCTGTTTAGTTTTACAATAGCACAACTAATATTTCTTTCATGTTTTCATTTTTCAAACTAACATAAGACTCCATTAAATAAATACATATGTTATAAGTAATTATTTTACTGCACTATTTATTTAGTAGATACTGAGGTATTCTTCACTCTATTTTAAAGAAATGATACCACAGTAGCTTCAAATAATTTTTAAAAACTTAAAAATATATAGTTGAGAATAGTACACAGATGTAACAAAGGACATGTTATGAATTTTAACAATTTTACATGCCAAGGAATAATATGGCTTTTTCTTTATAAATTAATAGTATATAATAATTGTGTTATAAAGATATTCAAGTAAATGTTTAATAAGTAAACATATCATGGACAAGTTAATAAATCTTCAAATTATTTTTAATTGAAATTTTTTTCATACAACGTATTCTGGTTATAGTTTCCTTTCCCCAAACTACTTCCAGATTGTCCCCATATCCCCACCTTTCCAAATCTACTCTTTCTTGCTCTCTCTTACTAGAACACAAATAGGCACCTAAAAGGTTAATAAAATAAAATAAACAAACCAGAATATGACCAAAGGAACACAAGTCAAAAGAAAAGAAAAGAAGAAGAATCCTAAAATGGTGTGGGGCACACAAAACACATAGAGACATAGAGAAACACAGATCAACAGCACAGTGATCCCATAAAAACGCATATAGACACAGAGATATACATACTCACAGCATAGTGATTCCATAGAAACACAAAACTGGAAACCCTAATATATGAGCAAAAGACCTGTAATGTTAAAAAGAAATGCCTGGACAAAACATTATGAGACAAAAACTAAATTAATTAATTGAAGTAAATAAATAATTAATTAAATGTGTGCACTCCATTTCCCCAGTTGGAATACAGTTATAAATCCCAAATAACA
Source organism: Cricetulus griseus (assembly GCF_003668045.3). Classification (NCBI taxonomy): domain Eukaryota; kingdom Metazoa; phylum Chordata; class Mammalia; order Rodentia; family Cricetidae; genus Cricetulus; species Cricetulus griseus. Next base: position 18,151,006 of record NW_023276807.1, on the reverse strand, counting down.
CTGCCAATAAGCGGTCTGACAACCATGTAACTTTCAAAATCATGTCTCTAGCACACACACTCACACATTCACATATGAACACATGAACAGAGGGGTAGAGAGTGAGTTAGAAGCTCTGCTACTCTTACAAAAGTGTGGAAATTAAGAATACAATATACATTGGTACCAATGAAATAGAAATGACAATTTAAAGAAGTACTTATTTGGAAAAATCACATACATGTGAAGATTTAAAGTAATTGTTGGATAATATTATACATGAGGGTCACTAAACAGACTTATAACCACTTTATCCAGCAAGAAAATGATGAGAAGAGAGAATATACTGGTCATATAGATACATTTTACTTTATTTCATCATTAATAATTTTGTCTTCACAAATGTAAGAGATGTGAATCTGAGGAAACCAAAAGTCATTTCTCATACTTGCTGGTTTATTATTGTCTTCAACAGCTTAGTAATAAAATGTAAACATGATAATTATAATGCACTGAAATGGTTAGTTGGCAACAAATGGGCAACGTTTGAAATAACCTCAGTGGGAAATCATTAAATTGATAAAATTGTTTCAAATTACACCATAAGTGCTTTTAATAAAATAGTTGAAAGATAGTTTTCAGTTAATATAATTGAAGCACATAAAATATTTATTGTAACCCTAATAGAAGGAGCCCGTACTATCGAAGCCCAGATACACGAAACAGGGCCTAAGCCATCACCCAAAAGATGTGAGACTTTGATGGTCTCCTGTGTAGCACCTCACTATCCTTTGAGAGTGGGTGGGGCATAGGTTAGGGGTGGTCCATGGGGAAGCATGGGAGGTTGGGAGAGCTAGGGAATGGGGGGATTCATATGTAAAATGATTGTTTCTAAAATAAAAAATAATAGCAAAAATATTTATTTTAATTCATTTATGATGGTGAAAAGTATATTGGTATTTAATATGAATGAATATTTTCTGTGAACATTCTGTAATTTGTAAGGCAAAGAGAATGCAATCATATGTGCAGGAAAATGCAAGAGAAGAGATAAAACTTTACATGGTGAATTTATTTCTGGGTCCACCTTCAGGAATGTTATTTGGCAATTTATAAATCTATTAAAGCACGATTGCTAGTGATATTGTGTGAAATAAATTCAGTTTATTCCATAAAGTATAATGAATTAGTTTATTTCATGGTCATTTTAGGTATACCAGAAAGATAATGAAAACATAAATTTTATTATTCAACCAGAAATCATCTTTATTACTCCTTGACTTGATACTGACTATAACTATCAAATTCTATAGTCTAAAGAAAATCTTGTGTGGTGATCTGTTTGCATCGGCCTTTTCATTATGATTACAACAGATGTAATTTGATTGCCATTTCTCGTTTATAGTTAGAAAGAAGAGTAAGTGCACTTATAAGCAAAGATATTGAAAGGGAATATTAATATGTACATGTGCAAATGAAAGGGTCATAGCATGAGGTATCTTTTGATACCAATATTGACACCAGTGAGAAGTAGAATATTTCCAATATAATTATAGTGAACCATAAAAACAACTTTAATTTCATTTATAATTTCTGGCCAGACATTGCTTTTTGCATTTAGGCTTTATACCATTTTTTGAATCAGGAAAAAAAGAACTGTCATTCACTTAATAACCTTTCTGCTAGAACCCTGCTGAGAACAATTTTAGCTAATGCTTCACTTGAATATCCAATAAAATTTGAGTATCACCAAGATGCCAGATTCTGAATCATGAGACCCAATTCAATAGTTAATTGTACAGAGAGTAAAATGGACAGCGTGATTAATAAGGAATATAGATTTGTAGACCAATAGAGTAAATTATCACAGCTTCTGATGGTTCTAGTAGGGGCACTATGTGGTAATGCATTTTACGTAAACAAAAATGTCTGACTGGGGATCTTTATGATAAACAGGAGTACTTTTTCAGATGATAAAGCAGAAATGTGTGGCTGGAGTTACACTGCATGCACAGAGCCCTGGGTTCTATCTTGAGCACTTAAGGAACTGGGTGTGGCCATGCACATTTGTAATCCTAGCATTGTAAAGGTGAAAGGAGAAGAACCAGATATTTAAAAATCATCATTGGATACAGAGTGAGTTGGAGACCATCCTGAGGTCTGTGACATGCTACCTCCACAACAACAAAAGCAGTAACAAAACTTAAAGGTGAAGCAAAATTAACAAATGAAATCAAGTGGATGGAGATCCTGGCAGGGGCTTGCTTATAAGATCATGTGTTCAACATGGACCTCCAGAGAAACAATGAAGGGTACACTCGAGGTCCACTTGTTAATTGTGAGCTTGAAGGATAAGCAAGCTATGGAAGATATAAAAGGAAGATCTGCCCCACAGCTGCAGACTGGCTTAGCCTTTCTAAATTGCTGTTGCTTTCTACTGAGTTACCTTGGCAGCCAGCTTGCCCAGTCTTTGTACTAATGTGTTTTCTTTTCTTTCTGATACTTGGTTGTCCTGAGTTGTCTGCTTGTGGATAGTGGTATTACTCCAATTTATTTGACATAAGAAATGTTAATATACAGACATGTCACATTAGAATCCATCGTTTCCAGTAGAGGAAAGATGGCCCAGTGGACAAAAGGAAACGCTGTACTATTCTGACAATTCGAGCTTGATCGTGGGGACCGGAAGAGGAACAAATCCCCAAAATTCATTGTCCTCTGGTTTCCATGTGCATTCCTTAAAACACACACACACACACATACACACACACACACACACACACACACACACACACACACACACCACACACAAGAGAGAGAGAGAGAGAAGAGAGAGAGAGAGAGAGAGAGAGAGAGGAGGGAGAGAGAGAGAGAGAGAGAGAGAGAGAGAGAGAGAGAGAGAGAGAGTTGATTTTAAACTTAAGCTTCAACTGCTTGTGTGAAAGAATGGTTGCAAAATGTTTGAAATCATGGCTAAGTAGGTATTGCAATGTGATCTGTGAGCCCTAAATACTCTGAAAATCTCTAAGTGAAAACAGAAGCTTCTAAGTCCAGGTAAATCTTTAAAAAGAACTTTAACTGTGTTTCCCACAGATCTGGATGCAGGGAGTCACTGATCCAGGGAACCTCACCATCTGCTTTGTTGAGTCATTTTCAAGTTATAGATAACCATTCTTTTATAGATAACCATTCAAGTTATAGATAACCACTGCATTTTCCATTTCAGGGAGAGACTCAGGAAGCTTTAGGTTCTGTTTGAGAAGATATTAAAAGGGGCAGAATTCTTATGTCTTAATTACCTCCCAAAGCTGCCGTCTGCTTCCATGAGGACATTAGTGGTGAACATTTCACAAGAGAGATGTTAGTAGACATACAAACTTCCATCCCATAACAGAAGGGTGTTTTGAAATTGACAAACATTTTTATATATGTGGGCATTTATAAAAGCCTGTATGTAAATCATTTGTCACAGAAGTATCCCCATTAATTCAATACCATTTCCAAATCACTAAATTCTCAGTTCAGTTTTGACAAAATTGATGACTACACATTCATGTTTTTGATTCTGGAGAAAGCTCCCTGCATCACTTTAATTCCATTTTTCTAATTTTTCTATACAATTTTTAAGTTTATTTGTCATAGAACTAAAATTTGACAAATTCCCTATCCCATGTTATGACACACACACACACACACACACACACACACAGGTATGCATTTGTGTATGCATATATGTCATATATCATATATCTCCTGCACTTTATTGTGAGTACTGACATGTCTAAATTGTTTCCCATCACTAAATTTCTCTTATAATATAATGTTCCAGATGAAGCTTTAAGCAAAAAATGATAGCTGTCAGCTCCTAGCATGGGCAGGATATAACTTGAGTTTTATATTTTTCTAATGATCCTTGTCAGAACTACTTAGTAAATCGGGACAAAGAAAGTTAAGAATGAAAAATCAATCTGCTTATATACTTATACCATGCAAGTTTAGATAAGAGTGGAGGTCAAGTGCTGCTCAAGCCTGGTTAATTTGAGTGAAGTCTTCGCTTAAAGTAATCAAAACTAATAGAAATATTTACTGTTACTGTAAACTTCCAGGTTCAGTCTTCAGTTTCTAAAAACGGGTTTCTTGTGGAGGAAAGCCTCATAAAGTCCCACTTCAATCTGAGGAAGTTTTGGCATTTGATAGCCACTGTATAGGAAAAGTTAATTTTTTGAGGAATCCAGGCCCTGAAAGAGGACACCCATACTCCAGATCCGCATATATGGAGTCAACATTAAAAAAACCCAATGAGAAAGAAAGACAGATAAATAGAGAGAACACTCACATGAAGTTGGAAGGCAAAAGTAGTGGAAGGCAACAGTTTTGTTTTTGGTGCAAACATTTAGTCTCAACATTTGACAGGCAGAAATGGGCTGATTTCTGTGATTTTTGAAGCCATCATAGTTTACAGAGTGAGTTCTAGCCAGATCTACTCAGTGAGTTCTATACTAGCCAGAAAGATATAAAGAGGCAGTGTCTTAAATATATAAAGAAGAGTGTAACAAGCTGACCTGCCATGAAATTGAGGAAAAGTAAATCTGAAAGGTGGATTAGATTTGCCCTGAGGTGACCTCTTGATCAAGAAGATTTATGTAAGTCATAGCTGCACTTTTGGACAGTGAATATAACAAACAACTTCAGCCAAGAAACACTAATGCAAAATGATGGATATGGTGCTGAGGCACCTCTGTAGAACAAATACCAAGAAGGACCACAGTAACATGGTTTCCATGAGCAGAATCTCACTACCCTGACAGCAAACACCTAAGCCTGCCTTCCCTAGGCTTCAGTTCACATCACCAGTGGTGTTGCATGATTGTCCTCATAACAGAATTTTATGAAAGTCTATGTAGGAAGAATCAACCATGAGTATACCATTCAGGAATGAGAAAAAGGAATACACAGGGAGCAGACTATCATAGAAGACCTTCCTTAAGGGAGAAGTAAGTCAAAAAAATTTGCGTGGTAAGGCAAGAAAATACAACATATTGTCTATGCATGATCTAAAAATTCATAATACATGAATTTAAATTAAATTTGGAAAGACGTACCTAGATGCAAGCGGGAGGGCCTAGGACCTCCCCTAAATTATGTGGCAGACTTTGATGGTCCCCCATGGAAGGCCACGCCGTTTCTGGGGAGTGGATAGTGATAGGATTGGGGGATGGTCAGTGCAGGGCATAGGAAGATGGGAGGGAGAGGGAACTGGAATTGATATGTAAACAAGATTGTTTCAAAATTAAATATAAAATAAATTCTTTTGTAAAGGAAAAAATAAAAGTTTGAGCTATCTGAGGGCCTCCTGGCAGTAGGACCAGCATCTATCCTTGGTGCATTAGCTAGCTTGTTGAAGCCCATTCCCTGTGAGGGCATAACATGCTCAACGCTAACTCAGTGCCGAGGGACTTGTTCCTGCCCCAACATAACTTGCCAGACTTTGTCAATACCCCTTACCTGTTAGGAGGAATGGATGGGGGATGCTGGGGGAGGAGGGAGGAGCAGTGGAACAGAGAACTTTGGTTGGAATGTAAAATGGTCCGAGAAGAGATCTGGAACTAGGAAGATCTCCAGAGACCTACAAGGATGACACGATCTGACAGTCCGGGCAGTGGAGGAGAGGATGGCCTAGAAACCCTTCCCCTAGAATGAGATTGATGACTACTCTCTATGCTATCCTAGAGTCTTCATCCAGTGGCTGATGGAAGCAGAGACAGACATCCACAGAAATACACTGAGCTGAATTCTGGAACCTAGTTGAAGAGAGGGAGGAATGAAGAACGAAAGGGTCTGTACCAGGTTGGAGAAACCCACAGAAACAGTTGGCCTGAAAAAGGGAAAGCATGTCGACCCCAGATGCTCTTTGGGAGGCCAGTACGGGACTAATCCAGCCCCCTGATCAAGGATGCCATCGGGGAGGCCCCTGCACTCCTGGGAGCCTCTGGAGGTGGACTGGCGTTTTGCCCTGGTGTGTGTGTGGGACTTCAAGAGCCCATCCCATTTGAAGGGATTCGCTCTGTCTCTGAACACATGGGGAGGGGCCTAGGCCCAGCACAGGAAGATTTGGTGGATTTGGTGGATCCCTGGTTGGGGGCCCTACCCTGCCTGGGGAGTGGTGGGTGGATGGGGTGGGGGGTAGGTTGGAGGTGGGGGAGAAAGAATGGGGGTGAGGGGAGGGAGAGGGAGAGGGGAAGTACATGTGAAACAAGCCTGTTCCCTAACTTGAATTTATAATAATAATAATAATAATAATAATAATGAAAAAAAATTAAAAAAATAAAAATAAATTTAGTTAAAAAATGAACTAAAGTCTTTAAAACCTATGATCACATTAATTTGGTTTGCCACAGACACTTACTTGCATCCTAAAAGCTAATTGTATAACCAACACAGTTTAAAAAAATGAAGTCACTTCAAATAATGCTTCACTTGGAACAAGGACTTTAGAATTATTGATCAAAAACGTAACTTCTTGAGTATTTGTTATTTTAAGATCATCTTTCATCTAACGAATATGGCCTGGGTGAGGAGATAAAAAGAATTCTCAAGTTTGGTGTTTCCTTGCTCATCATCCATCACTCAGTTTCTTTATTAGCTAGTTTGATTAAGCCACCAACATGAGGTGGACACATTAGAAACTCCGTCCCAATCATCAAAATATAGCAGACTTGACATCATTATAAGAATTATGAACTAATGAAGAAAGCACAGAATTGAGGCTAAAGAAGCCCTATGTCTTATGTCTCTTATTAATCTATAATTCAGTAAGTATTGCTGATTACATCCAAGACTCCCATTCATTGTGAATGAAAATACTTTCTGTGTGGAGAGTTATGGAAATAAACGAATATGAACGTCCTCATGCAAAGATAAACACTCTCTGTCATAACAGTATTAAATGAGGTTTGAAGGCTTCTGAATTACATGTTAGTTGCAATGCTGTTTTGCTTTCTGCTTTTGGTTTTCATTATTCTGTGCTTACACATCAAATGCCTGACAGAAGATGTTTGAAGGGCTGTACTTCAGAGAGAATTGGATCAATAGATGGTTCATGAATATTGTTAATCTTTCAGGATTCACATTTTTGTTCATGTCAATCTTTTACCAGTGGATATAATTACATTATGTTTTACAGCAAACTCTTAGAATACTTATTTGTAAAGAAAATATGTCTCTTAGTGTGGCTATGTTTTGAAAACATTAGTCTCATGTTGCTTTGGTAACTACTGATAAAACATATGCTTGATGCACAGAATTGCTGTTTTAATGACCATATATCTACCTATGTGTTTAAGCCCAGGGATTTGCTGATACCACTGACTAAAATTATTTAGTGTTTTATTTTGCAAGCTTCCAGTGGTTCTTCAGAGTGGAATGCATGCTTAGCAGTGGTTTTGTTTACTGAGGTTCCTTAATCATTATCTACCGGGCTAGAGGAAGAATTCAGTTGTAAAAACAAATGCCCTAAATGAGGCTTGCTCCTCACCAGCACAGACCCCTCCTCAACCACTTACTATTAATAACTTAACACCTGTATCCTCAATGTCACAGTACTTCTTTGAAGTTACAAACAATGCTGAATATAATTAAATCTTCCGAATGAAAGCATAACTAAATGTCATTGATAGACAAATTTCTTTATTTCAAAAGCACTCAATAATAAAACCCTCAACTGATGCAGTATGACTTTGAAATTGCTAAGCTAATGGACTCCTCCTCTATTACCATTTCTTAAGGAATTTGAATAATTGGATTGTATTCTTAGCTTCTGGTATTCCATAATTCTGAATCAGAATAAAGAGCAAAAATGGAATAAATGCATGCCATGCTACATTCCCCAAAATATTTCTAAGAGACTCTGTTCCCAAAGCATGTGGTTTGAGGTCAAATAATTTTGGAAAATGTTGACTCTCATCAGGAATGCACCTGCCATCATATTTTTGTGCTCCAGCTGCAAGAATGGAGAAGCAAAAGTAATAAAGTTCCCATTTACAGAAACGGGAGCAGCATGACCCATAGTGCTCTTGTCAGTGGAGTATATATTTTACAGTAGAAGAAACTAATAAAATAACGAAATACAATGATAATAATTATCTTAAAATATGCATACCATTCCAAGAAGTTTTCTGATTCTTTTCTTTAATTTCCATTTACTTTACTTATTCTTTACATGGCACCAATTTTAACAGAATCTGAAATGAAGCCTTATATCTCTATCCTGGGGTGTGTACATGTACCTGCAATATCAAGACTAGTATGACTGGAACACTGTGAATGAAGAAAGAACAGTGTGAGGTCAGAGATTTAGAAAGATGCCAGATCTTGTAGGTTCTTGTGAAACTTATTAAGGTGTGTGATTTTGAATGTGAGAAAAGGTCATGGAGGGGTTTGCAACAAAACAATGACTTAGCTCCTCTGAACAAATTTCTTTGGGTGCTGATAAGTAGATGTCAGGGAATCCATTCCTTAGATACAGGCTTTCATGAGGTTTCCAGGGCCTACAAACATATTTGTGAGTCTGGATTGATTTGTTCTCTGTATATCACTTTGTTTTGAAGAATAAATGGGAAAATGATTGTAAAACACATCAAAACATTGACTCCAGAAAAGATGAATGTTAAACACAAATATGTAGTAGATAATAGTAAATTGTCTTTTTGGTTTATATAAATATAGAATATTTCTATCTATTTAATTTTCCATATACATTTATAGTTGCCAAATTCTACTAGAGTCTTGGAACTATCCAACAAACAAATCATGCTTCTATTATTCTTATCTCTAGTCCCTTTTTGTTGTCTTTTTAAAATGTTTGCCTTTTCCTTCTATTAAAAGCTACAATAAACTTCTTAGGGGAAAGGGTATTCTTATAATTGAAAACCCTTAAATAATTACTTTGCTACAATTTGTTGAAGTACATTTTGTTACTCAATTTTAATAACTCTTTTAATTGGTTTTTATTTTTTATTACCACTAAATAAATGAGGCCATTGGTACACTGAAATGAATATTTGAATTTTTCAATTTTATGCAGCTAGCAAGAACAACATTCTTGATTCAAACTAAGAATGTAGGAGCCTCACCCAATTATCATTCACTTCTAAATTCATAGGTGAAAATCTATGAGCATTGTCATCTTCAGCAGAGTTCCTGCTGCCATCAAAGTCCAACTCACCTGAAATTTCCATGGCCCTTGATTCCTACATTATTCATTCTCTGTTTCCTTAGCTCTCTGGCTCCAGTGGCTCTTCCCATGAATATTCAAGCATGTTCTTATCCTTAGCATATCTAAATAGCTTTCCCAATAGCAATCTTCTAAGTTTTATTCTAACATATTTATTAGCACAGAACGCCCATTATTTTTAAACTGGTGATTTTTTTCTTTCAAATGAATGTTCACTTTCTTATCCAAGAGTAAACACATTCATATGTGTACCTCATGGCAAGTGAAGACCAAATTCTTTCCACACCACCTCCATCTTACTCATGTTTCTATTGGGCACTATTCTTCTAGTTTGTTGTGTGTTCCCCAATAGAAAGCAGTATAATCAGACAGAAATATTGGTAGATTCTTGAAAATCAGTTACACAATGCTCATTCACATATACCCATTTAACTGCTATCATCATTGCTGCTGTTACACATTTCTTTTCAACATCCTGTTAACAATCCCCCCTCCTCTCCTAGAAGTCCATCCTGCCTATCTCACTCTTTCCCCACCCCCAAAGTGCACTCTTCCTCCATTTCTATTCAGGAAACATCTGGTGTCCCATGGATATCAACAAAACATGGTACATCAAATTTCAGTAAAACTAAGCACCTTCCCATATTTTAAGCCTGGGCAAGGTGACCCAGTATAGGTGTAGGGTCCCAAAAGCCAGCATAAGAATCAGAAACAGCCCCTGCTCCCACTGTTAGTCCCACAAAAAGACCAAGACACACAACTTTAACATATATACAGAGGGACTAGGTTGGTTCCATGTAGGTTTCCTGGTGGTCATTTCAGTCTCTGTGAAATCATATGAGTCCAGTTTTCTTGTGATGTCCTTTGTTGATAGAAGTTTCTGTCCCACCTGGTCCAGCAGCCATTTAGTCACAAATGAACACACAGAGGCTTTTATGAATTATAAACAGTTTGGCTGATGGTTCAGGCTTATATTGGTTAGCTATCTCTTAATTATTCAGACATTTCTATTAATCTATTTATCCCCACATGGCCTTAGATTACTGGAAAATATCTGGACCTCTTCCTTCCTTGGCAGCTACATGGCATCTCCTTTCTGAATTCATTATCTGCGTATTCTCCCAGAATTCACCTAGTCTGGTAGCCCTCACTATACTTCCTGTCTGGCTACATCCTGCAAGTCCACTGGCCAAAACAGTTTTATTCATCAACCAGTAAGAGAACAATATATTCACAGCATATGGAAGGATATCCCCCAACATTCCATCAGTCTCCTTGTTCCTACAGTCCTTTATCCTTCTCTTCTGCATAATTTCCCTAATGTTTGGTTGTAGGTCTATATTGTTTCCATCACTTGCTGGATGAAGCCTCTCTGATAACAATTGGGCTAAGAACCAATCATTCTATGAGTATAGCAGAATATCTTTAGGCATCATTAAATTTTTCTTCAGTCAGGTTTGGTTCTATCCTGTATCTCTGGATAATGACTTTTTACCTCTGTCACTGAACAAATCATCTTCCAGCACCATGAAAGCTCTGGTAGGGATGAAGCTTCCAGGTAAGCATCAGGTTACAGATTCCATGTTCTGTGACTTAAGTATGAATTATGGTAGCATCAGAATATTTCATATCTTCAAGTTCTAGAGAGTAGTAAATAACATTGGCAATAGGCTGTAGTGACTAGAGGGTCTATGGAGTCTCACTGGGTAACAACCTGAAAAGAATAAACTCCTTGCTATTACTGAGCATTTTTTTTTTTGATTTTTAGAGACATGGTTTCTCTGTGTAGCTTTGGAGCCTATCCTGGCACTCGCTCTGGAGACCAGACTGGCCTTGAACTCACAGAGATCTGTCTGCCTCTGCCTCCCGAGTGCTGCAATTAAAGGTGTATACCACCAATGCTCAGCTATCACTGAGCATTTTTTTTGGTAGCCTGTGATGTCTAGTAGACTCATTATTGTCCCATTATAGGAAACTATATTTTTATTATATGTACGTGTGTGTGTGTATGTGTGTGTGTGTGTGTGTGTGTGTGTGTGTGTGTGTATTAGGAACCTTCTTCAGTAGTACACTCCAAGAATTTTTTTAGGGCTTTTCTAGTTGTTCATTTCTTTCCTTATTTCCTCAACTAAAATGTCCTCCCATTCCCTAGCTGAGTTTAACCTTTTCTATACTATTTATCCTCCTAATATTTTATAACACACCTTCCTATCACAATAAATGTGCAAGATTCCCTGCCCCAACATGATTCTTTCTAATTTCTAGACATGTAGGGGTATTATAAATGAAATATTCATATCTAAATATTCAAGAATAACTTTTTTTTCATGCATGAAATACTTTACTGACAGGCATATTGTTTTACTCATAAGTGGATACCAGACATAAAACAAAAGATGCCCTGCCTATAATCCACAACCTCAGACAAGCTAGAACCCTCTTCCAGAAACATATGGAAGCAGATTCAGAAATCCACAACTAACCATTGGGCTAAACTCCTGGAGTACAATTGAAGTGAAGGGGTGTAGGGAGCTGCAGAAAACCGCACCCAAAAGATGGCGCCGGTTTCCGCCTTCCGCCAGCCCGACGGCGAGCGCTCTCTGTGGTAAACAACTCCAAATAAGGCAAAGGTCATGTATCCTCTTAATTCTGCTTGGAGACAACCTATCCTGGCGCGCCACGTAGGGTTAGGTGATTGGTAGATGTAGACTATATCAGGCCCCATCTCCCTCGGCCTGGGGCCGCCGCCTCCATTTTACATTGTACAAAAGCAAAGAGGTTCCCGATTAAACTGTGTTTGAAGAAGATTCCTCGGTGTGGCGTCTTTCTTGCTGGTCAAGGGTGGACGCCGCAAGTGGTGGCCCGTACGGGGACGCCGCCACCGCCGCGAGTGGTGGCCCGTACGTACGGGGAATCAGAACTTCTCACAGTCGGGGGTAAGTTCCCAAGGTAAGTGGAACTGTAAAGTCCGTGGTGAATGCGGAGATAGGTCTCCGGTAAAGGAGCACCAAGGTCCTCGGGAAAGAGGCGATGAAGTCTCCAGTAAAGGAGCACCAAGGTCCTCGGGAAAGAGGCGATAAAGTCTCCGGTAAAGGAGCACCAAAGCCCTCAGGAAAGAGGCGATAAAGTCTCCGGAAAGGAGCAACACTGTTCGCGACAAAAGCGAACCGAAAGTAAAAAACCTCACTTCTGCTTTAATTTGCAGAGTGAGAGTAAGTTAATGGACCCCGCTATTATAGTGGTGATTTGGCTGCCTTTTAACATTGCAGTGTGGGCTTTTATTTTCTGGTGGTGTTATCCGACTTGCAGTGAGAAAACAAAGGAGAAACAGAAAAGGGATAAGAAGCGAGTTTATCCTTCTCTAGGAAGGTTGAGAAAGGAGTTAAAAGAACCAGGAGAGGATTCAGAATCAGAGCAGGATATATGTGAGGATGAGGACATCATGGAGGAAGAGGAGGAAGAGATTATTGAGCTCATGGAAAAACATTCATTAAAAGTATCAGAAAAACAGCGTCCTAAAATGGCGACTGTAAAGCAAGGGCACCGCCCTATCGCTCCTCCCCCCTACTGCTCGAAAGAGGAAGTAGGAGGTCCTGGTTGCTCCACCTTCTGTCCGGAAGTGTGGCGTACGGTTCGCACTGAGTTTCGGGTTACTCGACCACTGGCTTATCCAGTTTTTACAGACGGTAACCAACAGAGATATCATGAACCAATTGACTTTAAAATAGTCAAAGCTCTGGCAGAATCGGTACGCACCTATGGGGTGACGGCAGCTTTTACAATTGCTCAGGTAGAGGCGCTCGGTCGCTACTGTATGACACCCAGTGATTGGACAAATTTGGTAAGAGCTTGCTTATCACCAGGACAATATTTGGATTGGAGAGCTTTTCAAATTGAGTTTGCCAATGATCAAGGTGCGATTAATCGTGCAGCTGGTGATCAATATTGGGATGTGGACATGCTTCTTGGTCAAGGACGTTTTGCACAGCAACAAACAGGATATCCTCCTCAAGTGTATGATCAGATTAATCAAATAGCCATTAGGGCTTGGAGGTCTCTGCCTAACAAAGGTGAGGTCAGTGGAAATCTTACAAAGATATTACAGGGTCCTATGGAACCCTTTTCAGACTTTGTGGCAAGAATGGTAGAAGCTGCAGGAAGAGTGTTTGGGGATCCAGATACTGCTATGCCTTTGATCAAACAGCTGATTTATGAACAGTGTACAGAAGAGTGCAGAGCTGCAATAACTCCATATAAGGGTAAAGGCCTTGAAGTCTGGATGAAAGTCTGTAGGGAGTTAGGGGGTCCGCTGACTAATGCTGGCCTAGCAGCTGCTGTGATGCAATTAACTAAGAAAGGTGGAGGTTCAGGAGCTTGCTTTAAATGCGGCAAGCAAGGGCATTTGAAAAAGCAATGCCCCGAGGGAGGAAACACTAAAGTCAATAACTTTGCTCCGCGCCCTAAGCAACCTGGCTTATGTCCTAGATGTAGAAAAAGGAAATCATTGGGCTAAGGATTGTAGATCAGTAAAAGACATCAGTGGTCAGCCTCTTGTTCAGGGGTATGGAGGAGCCCGTCCAAAAAACGGACGACAGGGCCCACGACCCCAGGGCCCACAAATATATGGGGCCATGGAGGATCAGAACCAGGAGCAGAGTCCCGAAACCTGGCCCTCTCTTCGTCATCCGAGGGACCGAGGAGAGCCACTACAGGCTCCGCGGGGCTGGACTTACGCTCCACCACCAGACTCGTATTAACTCCCAGAATGGGGGTCCAGCTTGTTGACACCGATTTTAAGGGACCCCTTGAGCCTGGCAGTGTAGGTTTGCTTATAGGAAGATCATCTGCAGCATTGAAAGGTTTATGAGTACATCCTGGAGTTACAGATCCTGATTACATGGGTGTAGTAAAGATCATGGTAGAATCTCCTAGAGGGATTACAGCCATTTCTCCTGGAGACAGGATAGCACAGCTACTGCTTTTGCCAAGTTTGCATGACAAGTTTCCAGCACAAGCCAGAGAGAGAGGAGAGGGAAACTTTGGTTCCACTGGATCAAACTTAACTTTCCTAGCTTTAGATCTTGATCAACGTCCAACCCTTGAGTTAATAGTGAATGGTAAGAAAATCTTAGGCTTACTAGATTCTGGAGCTGATAAGAGCATCATAGCCACTAAAGATTGGCCCTCTGGCTGGCCTATACAGGTTTCTTCTCAAAGTTTACAAGGTTTAGGCTATGCTAAGGCTCCTGATATGAGTGCTAGACAATTGCCTTGGAAAGATCAGGAAGGGCATTCAGGGACCATGCAACCTTATGTGTTAGACTTACCAATTTCATTATGGGGAAGAGATTTGTTAAAGGATATGGGTTTTAAACTCACAAATGAATACTCAGAAACATCTCAAGGTATCATGAAACGAATGGGATACGTCCCAGGCCGAGGCCTCGGGAAACATCTGTAGGGTCGTGCCAGTCCTATTATCCCACAACCAAGACCAAAGAATCTAGGTCTGGGTTTTTCCTAGGGGCCACTGAGGGAGGTATTCCTATTACCTGGAAAACAGAGGAGCCGGTATGGGTTCCTCAGTGGCCACTTTCCTCTGAAAAACTGGAAGCTGCTAAGACTCTAGTGCAGGAGCAGCTGGATCTGGGGCATATAAAAGCCTCTGTATCTCCATGGAATACTCCTATTTTTGTCATTAAGAAAAAATCTGGTAAATGGAGATTGCTTCACGATCTTAGAGTTATTAATCAGCAGATGCAAATTATGGGCCCTGTACAACGTGGTCTTCGGGCAATCTCACTGTGGATAGTTGGGATAAGCTTGGAAAAGATCTAGATTTTGCCTGGGCACAGGGAATGCTGAAGCCAGGGACGAGGCCTATTTGGAAAATGGTTCGCAGCTGTCTAGAGGATCAAAGATGCCGCAAGGCTGTAGAAAAGGGGCAGGAGACGTTAGAACAGCTGAAGGAAATAGATAGATGCAAGTCATGGGACCTGTGCAGCGTGGTTTACCATTGCTGTCAGCCCTACCCAATCATGAAGAACCTGATTTGTGATGTGTGCAGGATAGTGTTAGGTTTGCTTTTACTTTACCTTCTATTCTCCATACCATTATATGAGTGGGTGGTTTTACCCCAGGGTATGGCCAATAGCCCCACTATGTGTCAGCTTTTTGTGTGTCATGCTATTGCTCCTATTAGAGAGAAATACCCTGCTGTGAGATGTGTTCACTATATGGATGACATTCTCTTAACTAGTAAGGAGTTGAAATTGCTGCACTTAGCATATGGAGATTGCATTGGATATCCAATCTACCCTTAATGCTCAATTGAAAGGTGGCATTATGGTTTTGAATCAACACATTGATCTATTGCAGGAACAATTGGATACTTTATGGTAACTGGCACAGTTGGGATGTGAATGGAGAATGCCTGGTTTGTGTTCTAAACAACCTTCATAGTATCTTCTAGGCAACTGGTCTGGGGATTTTGACAAGCTGATGCAGGAGCTGAGACTCTCCATAGTGCATGTGAATTCCACCAGGGTCGACATCTCGGTTGCGGAAGGACTGTCTGCGTGGATCACTCAAGCCATGAATCATCTGAAAGAGTGGGCAGGAATGGGTGCCCTGGGAGGAATGCTTATCCTAGTTAGCTTCATAGCGTTATGGTGTATCTGCAGGGCCACACAGCAGAGAAGTAATACCATGATTGCACAAGCCTTTAGTTTAGTTAAGGAATGGGCTGGAATAGGGGTTATGTTTTCCATGATGCTGTTAGCCATTTTTGTTTGCTTGTGGTGCCTATGCAGGATCAGGAAGTCGCAAAAATCCCAAGCTGCTATGTTGGTACAGGCCTTTGCTGCTGTGGAAGCAGGACAGTCCCCTCAAGCATGGTTATCCATGCTGACAGACAAATAGATGTCTGTCTCGCCCTTGCTGAGTGAGTGATGCGTATCTGAATCAGTCATGCTCAATGACGGGCACCTACCCTCATGCTGAGCGAATAAGCATACATGTGTTCCCTTCAACCTAAGACATGAGCCTGTGAGGGCGACACAGTGACTCTTTGACGGGTAAGATAGGGACACTGGGGTTGAACCTAAGACAGAGATGACTGAAATCTGACAACAGATAGATACTGCTACTCCTATAATATTAAAACAAAAAGGGGGAACTGTAGGGAGCTGCAGAAAACCGCACCCAAAAGATGGCGCCGGTTTCCGCCTTCCGCCAGCCCGACGGCGAGCGCTCTCTGTGGTAAACAACTCCAAATAAGGCAAAGGTCATGTATCCTCTTAATTCTGCTTGGAGACAACCTATCCTGGCGCGCCACGTAGGGTTAGGTGATTGGTAGATGTAGACTATATCAGGCCCCATCTCCCTCGGCCTGGGGCCGCCGCCTCCATTTTACATTGTACAAAAGCAAAGAGGTTCCCGATTAAACTGTGTTTGAAGAAGATTCCTCGGTGTGGCGTCTTTCTTGCTGGTCAAGGGTGGACGCCACAAAGGGGAAGTCATAATATCAACAAAGGAATCAAGACCATGATGACAAAACCCACAGAATCAGCTAACCCGAGCTAGTGAGATATCACTAACTCAGGTCTAACAAATGAGAAACCTACATAAGACTGAACTAGACTCTCTTAATATAGGTGACAATGGTGTGCCTGGGACAATACATGAGGCTGCTGGCAGTGGGTCCAAGATCTAACTCTCATCCACAGACTGCCTTAGTGGAGCCTATTCTATATGGAGAGATAAGGGGGTTGAGAGATGCCTTGGTCCTGCCTCAATGAGATGATGGGATAGACTTAATAGACTTCCTTGGGGGAGACTTACCCTCTCTGAGAAGCAGATGGGAGGAGGGAGGGGTAACTGGGATTGGAATGTAAAAAATAAATTAATAAAAACGTGCCCCCAAAAGAACTCTTTTCAGTTTCAAGAATAACATTTAACAATGAGAAAACATATGTAGTTTCTTTTACTGGGTCTAAGTGTCCTAAATCTGAATATTATCACCACCAGTTCCATCCATTTCCTTATAAATTTATTTTTAATAGCTAGATAATATCTTAATGTGTAAATGTGGTTCATTTTCATTATGCACGTGTCACTTGATAGATACAGCTTTGGATAGGTATTATTCAGGTTGATACCAGATAGAGTTATCTGAGGAGAGGTAGCCCCAATTGAAACAATGCCCACATTAAATTGGTCTTTAGGCAAGCTTACTGGACACAGCCTTGATTAATGATTTATGTGGAAGGCTCTATCCCATTGAGAGTGGTGTCACCCACAGGCAGGTGGTCCTGGGATGTATAACAAAGCAAATTTAGCAAGATAAGGAGAACAGGGAAGTTTAAATTTCTCCATGATCTCTGCCTTAGTTCTTGCTTCTAAATTGCTGTCTTGAGTCACTAGCCCAACTCCATGATGCAGTATAAATTTTAAGACAGATAAACCTTTTCCTCCCAAAGATGATTTTGGTCAAATTTTTTGTCACAGAAATAAAAAACTAACCAGTACACAAATTGATAACAAAAGTAGATTGTGGCTGTAGCAGATATGATCATGTGTTGGAAAAGATTATAGGAGGACTTTAGAAGTTTGGGTTGGAAAATATATTAAGTGTTCAGAGTTTAATAAGTTCTGAGAACCTTCAAGACATTGCTGAGAGTAGTGTAAGATGATGGAGTTCTTCCTTGTTTGTGACATTTCAGAGAGAAGTAAAAACTCTACTAGAGTCATTGATTTGATGTTCTGTATTGAGAATCTGCACATAGCTTCTTGGCTAGGAGTCAGGGAGGAAGGAAGGTAGAAGGTTACTGGGGTAGGGAAGAAATGATGAAAATGTACTATATGAAATTCTTAAAGAATATGTAAAATTTTAAAGTAGAATATAATAAAAGAAAATAAAAAAGGATCTTGGTGTTTTGTCAGTTGGAATGAATAATCAGCCATGATTTGCAATAGACTAGCATCCTTGAGGTGCAACGTTATGGAAGTATTTTCTCAGGGTCAAACTACAGAGCTGTAATCTAAAGGTGCTAAGACTACATATACCACATGCTAGCTACAGAACTTGCTAATATTTAAGAAGGATTTCCAAATAATGCTTGTTTTATGGTGTGAAGAAGTCCTGGAGAGAATCTGAGGCAAAAGGACTAGAGAAGTTGGGTGAAGATGCAGCCAATTTGCAGTGGAGTCCTCATAATGTAGAGAAAATTAAAAAACAGAAAAAAAAGGATTGTGGAATAACCACCAAGGCCATAAAACAATGTTTGCCTCTGTCTACAATAAATCCATGTATGCCATAGATGGCAGAATTGGATGGCTCTAACCCTCTGGAGCTCAGAGGATGAATGGGTCCCAGATGAGCACATTGAACTTAAATTTTACAACCCACAATCACAGTGTGTGGTACATTGAGGAAGGTGAAAACTCTTAGTGTTACTCAATAGGCAACAGGATCATGCTATACTCTTCAAGTGGAACTCACAGTGTTATGCTTAAAACATCTGTGTTCGTCTTTACAACAGAATTTTGAGTGAGAAATAAGTCTTGTGTTTCACCTATAATAAGAAACACTGTGGATATATTAAGTGGTTTATTACTAAGATGCCAGTGCAGAAACAGAAATCTGTGGAGCAGATTAATAGAATTTGTCATGTTTGATCTCCTTATACTTTCATAAAAATATATTTCTGTACAAGTAGTCGTAGGAATACTAAAGTAGTGAGTAAACGTTGGAAAGTAAATAGGAGTACAGTTCTTCCCAACAGGTTGGCTGTTATCCTTCCTGCAGCCATCTTAGTGGTTTTAAAGTACCAGGTACTTTTAGAACAATTTGGGTCTTTTGCAGCTACTCCTGTCTGTGCTGAAATACTTATCAGTACTGCAAGTAATCTCCTGTTGCTCTTGATGGGCCACCGATACTTTATAGGTAGCAAACAGTGAAATTTGCATTTTGTCATGTGAGTTGTCAAAGAAAATGATAGTCCACTTACTTTTGTTTCCATAAAAACCACACCATGTCCATTGTCTTATTTTTCTTCCTTACAACTGTTTTCTCTTAGTAATATGGCATATTGGGCAGAAAAAATAAAAAATGACAACACAACTGTTTTCAATTTTTAAAACGGTTGCCCTTTATAAATTAAATAATATGTTGAGCATTTAAAAATGTCATAATGTATGTTGAATATACTAACCCTCGTGGCCCTTCTTTAACCCTCCTCAATCTTTTTAATCTTTCAGACTCAAGTTTGAGATTATTTCTGTTTTTCCTTTATTTCCAGTGAACTGTTTCTGTTGCCTGGCTAGTCTTAAAATTGGAACATGTTCTGCTGTGTGGTCTGCCTAGCAAGGATCATATTACAAAACAAATCAAGAACAAGAAAAGAAGTGACTTTCTGTTCCAAGCATTCATGAAATGAATAATCTCTACTCTGTTTGTGGTGTGACTGCCTATGTACCTTGCCACCCCTCACTGCTTAGATATTGTCTGGCTGGAGAATATACAGGCTTGTACATTTTGTCACAGACATTTAGAGTTTGAACTTTTCATGAGCGTATGTCCTACTGTGTCTGGAAAATGTTAAAGAAATGCACAACCCTTAGTTCTTAAAAATTTTCTGTCCCTTTTTAAAAGATTTTTGAGCCTGACTAATGCTCAAAGCTAGTTCAATAAACAAAGCTACACTATCTTGAAAGAAACTGCTAATTTTCTCAACTTGTAAATGTATGATTAGTTAAAACACAGTGCATATTGTATTTAAATTTTCAGGCTGTTGTAGCCTAAGATGAATAAACACAATTTGAACATTCTAGAACAAACTCTTTCAAAATTGGAAATATATATATATAATATATATATATATATATATATATATATATGTTGGAAAAGAGTGACTTTTATATAGCAATAACTAACATGCATTTTTATTATAATTTTTTTCATTGTATTTTATCATATTCTTTCCTTTCACCCAACTTTCCATATTCTTCAGCCTTTGTCATACATATCTTCATGTTCTCTTTTACTTTTCCTCTCCTCTTCAACCCTCTCCCTAAAACTGGAACAAAAAATTAAAATAGTAATAAACAGGAGACTTTTGTTTTGGTAATTTTTGATATGCATTTTTTATATTGGAAGCTATAGCATTCCTAAAATGTCTTAGAATATACACCTCCAGGGCGGTTGTTCTTTACCTTCCTAATACTGTGACTTCTTAATACAATTCCTCATGTTGTTGTAACCCTTAACCATAAAATTAGTTTCACTGCTACTTCATAACTGTAGCTATGCTGGTGTTATGAGCTATAATATAAGTATGTTTCAATATAGTAGTTTGCCGATGACCCACACTATGAAAACCACTGCTCTAGGGTTATGCTGGAATCATTCCAAATCTTGATTTGGTTACCTATGATACTGTGTTCCTGTCTGTAAATATGCAAACTTCAGTGCTTACCTAGAATTATTTTCCTTTCTGCATTTATCTGTGAAGTCCTTTGCCTGTACAAGTTGATAAAAACAAATGACAAATGTGATACTACATCACTTTTTGAACTAATGCACCAGAGACTGTGGCTGTAATACTTCATGTTTTGATCTAATCTTGAAGAAAGGCTAAGTCAGAACAAGAAGAATTAGACACAATTAATTCACCAGACCATGGCAGAACAAAGGAAGTCCTGTAACAGCATCAAATACCAGCATCAAATCATTTAGGATAAAAAAGTATTACAACTACTTTCAATCATACAGACTTTACAGAATATGAAGACCTTACACTATATGAGAACATACATAATCTCTGTTATGTCTTGAGTTAAACTATTAAAACTATTAAATCTTACCTCAGAAATTGTACATTAAATTACTTTGAGAAAGTTATCACTTTTTCCTTGGGCATTTTATTATAAATAATTTGATGACAAGTTGAGTTCATTTTTATTCATAACTAGTCTCTTAAGTCATATATATATATATATAATATATATATATATATAATATTTTATTATGAATGTGCCAATAGTGATAATTTTAAGGTATTTTCATATTGATTTCATGTATTTTTCTAAATCTCTGCATTTATGTATGTTCATTGTTTGCATGCCTTGTTCACAAAGAAGCCAGAATAAGACATCAAATCTGTTAGAACTGGCACTACAGGAAGTTGTAAGTCTTTTGGTATGGATGCTGATATGAGATTCCAGGTCCTCTGCAAGTAGAACAGGCACTCTTAATCAATAAGCTAGTTCTCTAACACCAGAAATATTTTTAAAGAGTAATAACTTGCCTATATAGAGTATATAACAAATGCCTAGCATAGCCCAAGGTGCTGTGATATAGCTAATTCATTTTAACAACACACAGCAACTTCAATAAAATTAACCTGTTAGGTTTAGAAAATTTACATTGTCAAAGAAGATCTACTAAAATAAGTTAATTAAAGTTATGGAAACCAAGGCATTGTAAATGTTATTGATGAAGCAAAATGTTACTACATCAAATGGCTTCTAATAGCCTGTCTTAATTAGAGAGCTGTGACTTATTTTAGCTTTTCTTCCTGTCTCAATCAGAGGCCTCAGACTTGTTGATTTCAATCCCCAGATCTGTTACATGTTAACTTTGTTTGCCAATAACAAAAAAGCATGTATAATATAATGAAGAAATATATTGTATCCTCATTTTATTGTTTGTGAGGTACAGAAATACTTTCTAGTCACTGAAGTCCATGTTCTCAAAGAATTATCTGTATAGATATGATTATATGGCTATTGCAGTATGACAACACATATGCAGTCCTTTAATATTTCCTATTTTTTCTGGAGAACTTTTATTTCAATAACTTTATCTCTCCTGACCTTGTTTGGTATTCTTTGATCATTTCTCAAAAACCAAAAGCTATAATGAACCTTCACATTGGAAAGGACAGAATAATTAAATGTACATTTGATCTCAGCCAAAAGGCATATAAGTGATTGAATGATTAAATTTGAGTAAGGTTGTCAGTTTTCCAATATGTCTTATAAAACATAGATCACTTGCATATGTCTCTAGTATTAAGGGGATAAAACAAGCCAGAATTACACTCTTATAGAAGGAAAAAGAAAACAGATTGGTGATCATATTTTATACTTAAGGGATTAAAGGAAAAAGCATTTGTAGAAATAAATAAATTGGAAAATGTACATTGCTCAGTATTGCATAGTATGTTTTATGCTCATAAGAAATTAACAGATACAGAATACATGGTCCTGCAATGTTTGTCCTTTTATAAGAATAATGCATGAATGATTTTCTTTAAAATTCACTGGCAGTGTCTATTGTGCTCCTAGATGATCTTTTTACTTTTTCAATTCAGTAGCCAGCTAAGAGTACAAAATAGCAAGACAATGGGTTTGCATTGTGACTAAGGAAGAAATCAAGCATCAGTAGCAGAGTGTGCCTCATTTCATTCTTCTGGACAATTAATTTTTAATAATAATATTCAAAAATCATCATTGTGGCAGTATCCATACTCCTCCAACATATTGCTTTCCTTTAAGAAATAATGAATGTGGGTTAGATCAGTCTTAATCTATTAAACTGCCAAACAGAACCAGGTTAGCATCATACTTTACTCTCTCAGAGTTGCCTGCTCAGAAGAATCACAGTGGCACAGAAAAAATTCATCCCCATCATGAGAGTTAAAGGATGCCTTTTGCCTTATGAACCTCATTTCAGTAATAATAAAGAAAGTCTGAGCTTTGTGACAGTAAGTAATTTCAGGATGAAACACACAGACAAAGAACTTTTATTAAAATATTTTTAAAGTTAGATCTTAAAAATAGGAGTAAATGGAATGAAAGAAATCAGGGAAAGAATGATACAACTAAGAATGAGGCTGAGCTTCTCCAGAAGGAGTTACACTTAGGTTTCATTAACAAGTTTAATGACCTGGGTAGCTCTTGAGTTGATAAGAACAGCCACACTGCCATTTTGTGTTGGCCAACTACTCCTGAGCCTGGAATCTTCCAAAAATTCTCAAACATACAATATAAAATTCACAACAAAACAACCCAGTACAATAAAGGAACTTCTGGATGCATCACCATCCCTGACATAAAGTTGTATTACAGAGCAATAGTGCTGGAAACAGCTTGGTATTGGCACAAAAATAGACAGGTAGACAAATGGAATAGAGTTGAAAATCCTGATATCAGCCCACACACTTACGAACACTTGATTTTTGACAAAGAAGCTAAATTTATATGATGGAATAAAGGAAGCATCTTCAACAAATGGTGCTAGCATAACTGGATGCTGGAATTTAGAAGACTGCATATAGATCCATGTCTATCACCATGGACAAAACTTAAGTCCAAATGGATCAAAGACCTGAACATCAATCCAGCCACACTGAACCTATTAGAAGACAAATCGGGAAATAACCTTGAATTAATTGGTGCCGGGGACCACTTCTTGAACATTAAACCAATAGCACAGACACTGAGCCATCAGGGAAATGCAAATCAAAACAACTCTGAAATACCGTCTTAATCCTGTTAAAATGGCTAAAATCAAAAACACCAATGATAGATTATGCTTGAGAGGATGTGGAGGAAGGAGAACACTCCTCCACTGCTGGTGGGAGTGCCAACTTGTACAACCACTTTGCAAATCAGTATGGTGACTCCTCAGGAAATTGGGAATCAGTCTACCACAGATCCAGCAATTCCACTCTTAGGCATATACCCAAAAGAAGCACATTCATACAAGAAGGACATCTGTTCAATGGTGTTCATAGCAGCACTATTTGTAATAGCCAGAACCTGGAAGCAACCTAGATGATCCTCAAGTGAAGAATGGATAGAGAAAATGTGGTAAATTTACACAATTGAGTACTACTCAGCATAAAAAAACAATGGAATCTTGAAATTTGCAGGAAATAACTAGAAGAAACCATTATGAGCAGGTAACCCAATCACAAAAAGACTAACGTAAGTACTCACTCATATGTGGATTTTAAACATAGAATACCAGCTTATTATCTGCACTGCCAGAGAAGCTAGTAAACAATGAGGACCCTCAGAGAAACATACATGGGTCCCCTGGAGAAGGGGAAATGGTCAAGATCTCCTGAGCAAATTGGGAGCATGGGAAGAGGGAGGAGGGAGCTAGGAGAATGAGAAGGTGAGAAGAGGAGGGGTGAGGAGGACATGAAGGAGCAGGAACTTTGAGTCAGGTGACGAATACAAGAAAACAAGAAAGGACTTACCATAATAGAGGGAGACATTTTAGGTTTACAGAGAATTCAGGCACTAGAGAAAGGTCTGGAGATCTACAAGGATGACACCAACTAACAATCTAAGCAACAGAGGAGAGGCTACCTTAAATGCCCTGCCCTGATAATGAGATTGATGACTGTATTATATGCCATCCTATAGCCTTCATCCAGCCCCACAGGTTCAGCACTGAGAAGCATCAACCTTTCATTCTTGGATAAGAACTGATATTTCTGTGGTTTTTCATAATGCTCTGGCCATTTTTTGCTGAAAATTTCCAATGTAAGTCTGATTCCATTGATCTGGCCAATTCCATGTGCTGTCCTAAGTGTAACATTGGAAGCTTGGTACCTCAGGAACAATGTATCTGTGCTCAGCAACAATGCTTCAATGTGGGGTTGTTTTGCTTAGACTTGATATGAGTCACCTGATTGTGAAGCAAGTCACTGATCAGTTTCTCAACATAAGGTGGATACCATAATTTAATGCAAATTCATGAAGTGAAATTTGAATATTGAATGAAGGTTATCCCAAATGGGCTATTATTTATAGCCAATGCTGTCCCAGGATGTGCAAGAGCAAATGCATGTACTATTCTTAGCAGAACATGAATGAAAAAAAAAAAAAGAACATCAGTGCTAGACCACAAATCAAGAAGAGGAGTGATGCCATTTTACTATGCTGTTGCCAAGACAACTACCTAACATGTGATGCTGCTGATTTTACTACCACTGACTTGAATTCTGGTCTCTAGCATTTTTAGTTTTCTCCAGGCTATAACTGCTAAATATTTTTTCAATGCTTCCTAGAAACTCAAAATTACTCAAGGAAATATTTCCCATGTAGATGACTGAGGTCACAAGACAACCTAGAAATTCTATATATGCAAACATCTGGGTTTCTGTTTGTTTGCTTGTGAAGATTGCAACCAGACTTTGCTAATTGTTCTTCACATGAGTGTAAACTCATGACTAATATGGGTTGCAATAAATACCAAAAATAAATTTGTTTTACTCTTTAGGCTGAGGACAGCAGATGTACATTAGTGGTATAAATTTTTGTTAATTTGTGTACTATATAATACATATATAGTACATATATAGAGGGATAATTTTAAATTTTCTCAAATTATTGCATCAAACATTTTAAAGTAGAAGGTTTCTAGTTTGTTCTTTTTATTGCAGTAAGTAAAATATCT
This sequence comes from Cricetulus griseus, assembly GCF_003668045.3. Taxonomy (NCBI): domain Eukaryota; kingdom Metazoa; phylum Chordata; class Mammalia; order Rodentia; family Cricetidae; genus Cricetulus; species Cricetulus griseus. The sequence goes on along the minus strand of NW_023276807.1, from coordinate 18,125,318 downwards.
TAACACAGAGTGCTGGTAATTATTCCCAGCTAGCCCAGATCAATAAATTCCTTTGACTTTCTTTCATGTTATAAAAAGAAATAGTTTTCTATCATTTAAACAAAATTTCTTGCTAATTCTGAGTATTTTAGGCTCTCCTAAAGACTCTTTTCTCAGCCAAGACTTCGTAAGGCTAACATTGGCTTTGGGAAGGACCTTATAAATCATATATTTTGTGAGGGTCCTGAGATTGGCAATACTTTGCTACAATACTGAAGCAAAAGTTCAAGCCATGCCACAAATGATATAGAAATGAATTTCATGAGTGTGTTCTAAAATTTTAAAAATGTGAATAAACTTTTAACATTGGTTTTCTGACTCTTGGTTTCAAGTTAAGTCTCATATTTGAATTTGAAGTTGGGCATTGAAAATTTATCTATAAATGTTGAATCAGTATCAAACAAAATGACTGGTTATAATTTGTTTAAAATATTGCCTGGTGGAACATAGAACAGACTTAATGATATGGGTCTTTATCAAATCTCAGCACTACAATCAAATAATTACCAAGATACATCAAAAATAATAATAAAAATACCTTGATGGGCTAAAGGTCAGACTGAGGACAGCAGAGATTCATTTGCTGACAGCATAGAGGAAATATCATAGCCAATGTTTTGGTCTTTTTATTAAGGGAACAGATTTTACTGCCCATAAACTAAGCGTGTGTTGAGTCAATAAAACACACTTTCACAGCACCGTGTGGTGTTACATACCTGTAATTCCAACACTATGGCAGCAGAGGCAAGAGGAATATCTTAAGCTCAAGTTCAAGCTTGAGTTGGTTTGCAGAATGAGTACTGCATCACCAAGGATTATATACTGAGTTTTGTCTCCAGATATAGTGAATAAAATTCAAATCAGTCTGGTTAAGCTGTTACTAGGTAATGAATTATTTATATGACCAAGGTAGAGAGAACTGAGAGCTGACTGGAAATTGTTGGAGGGTTTTGATTCCTTTGTTATACTGCTCTTTGCTGCAAGTATTGATCACAACCATCATTTTAAATTTTAGTCTGTGAATCTGACTGAAATTCTTTGGGATGCACTTGTTAGAGAATTTTGGCTCTTCTGTTGTAAAAACGTCATTTCCTGTCAAGATCTGGGGTTTTATAGCTGTAACCAGATAAAAGAAGCAATTAAATAAAGAACACACAGAAACTGAGAGAGAGGGGAGGAGTTTTATAAATGGGGAGTTTTCTATAGCCTAATTTGAACAGATTTTCTCATTGAGTTTATTATTGGCAGCTTAGTTTACTGAAATATTTTATCTCAAGCAGAAAATCTTTGTTTCATTTGGTCTAAAAAGAACTTAAATAAAATGTATTTTACAGGTCATGTACTCATGACAAAGCAGAGAAATTTTCTATCCTGTTGAACAACAAAAAAAATTACTTCATAATCCAAATGACCAATGTAAAATGAGTGGTGATGATGAATGCTGCAATCCCTGGAATTCCTTGCACACCTTCAAGGAATGTATCTTGCACATTCTCATTAACCAGACTTGGTGACCACAATTTCATAGTCTTCTTGAGAACACAGAAAGTTTCCTACTTGAGTTGAGCAAACTATTGTCCCTATATTACTAGAAATATCAAAGTGTAGCAAAAGGAAAACATAATTCAGTATTTTTCTATCATGTTAGAATTAGAAGCTCTGAAGATTCAGTCATAAGCAGCCATGGTGGCATTTGCTTCTTGTAAGCCCAATCCATAGGGAGTAAAGTCCGTGGATCTCTAGAGCTGGTTGGCCAGTCTGTCTAGTCTACTTGACAATTCCCAGGACTCAGTAAGAGACCATAAGGATTGATAGGGAATATAGGACAGGGAAGATAGGGGTCTGGCTTCTACATTCCTATTTCCCCAAATACTTTGTCAGTCTGTCCATCCATTGTCTGTCTGTCTGTCTTTCTGTCTGTCTGTCTGTCTGCCTCTATCTCTCCCACACATACCACACACACACATAAAATTATAAGCCACTTGTAAGTTCAACAATGCACAGATTTGCACTTACTGTTCAATGTAGTAATTTAGAAACAGTCATTCAAAAAGTACTCTTTCTGAGTTATCCATCTTCTACCAACTTATTATACAGCCTTATGCAAGCATTTTAAATCTTCTATGAGAGTTCTGTTGTTGGATACACATTATATACTATATATATCCTTTGGTTAAAATATTTGTTATGAAAAAAATCACAATTTAGGCAACTATTAACACCAAGAATATAATAAGCAATAAAGCCACATTGTGAAATCATTAGATTGTTACAATATGTAATTCTTAATTTAGTTTCACTTTAATTTTTTTTTTGTTTTCTGGTACATTATTCTTAAATGCCACATTACTTTCTACAAGTTAATACTATAGGGAAATGGCAAATGACAGAAATACCAATAAAATGAAGAAAAAATTCAAAATGCATTAGATTTTACAGCACACCTGTACACAAAGTTTCTAAAAATATGTGGGAACACAGGGAAATTGAAAATTAAATGAAATACATATTCAGTAGTTTTCAGAAAAGATTGCATATAATGTAGGGTATGCAAAGTATATAATAAAAATAAAGTTGTCTTTTGGATACAAAGAGAAATTCTGAAAAATGCATGAAGATATATGGTCTTTGGTACATGAATATGCACTCATATTTTAAAATTTAAGAATAATCTCCCCAAATCTATCACTATTTCATTCTTAATGCTTAGTTATAAATAGTAAAATTATAATATCATATATAATTAGTTGCAGAATCTTCAATATATAGATTTTTGCAACTTTAACTTTATCAGAAGAGTTTCCTGCAAAATTTGAATAACTTATTCTAACATAATATAATTTAATATAAAATGTTAGATTCATATTTACTTATTCATGGAAAGTAAGTGTTATAAGAAATAAATTTCTAAATTGAGAAAAACAGGCCTAAATTATGTTAGAATTATTATGAATGTTGTAGCTATGACATATGATGAAAATGTCTGAAAAGGTTAAAGTAGATTTTCTTCAATCTGTGAGCAATCCATTAATAAATAAAAATCACAGAAATTTAATAAATTAATTTGTTTAATATGGGATAGGAATAAATTTATTACATATACCAAAATGCCAACAAAACACTGATGTAAATGAATGAAGTAGATATAAATATTAAAATTTAGTCAGAACAATCAGAGCAATAGTGGAGAGGCTACCTTAAATGCCCTCCCCTGATATTGAGACTGATGACTGTCTTATATGCCATCCTATAGCCTTCATCCAGCAGCTGGTGGAAGTAGAAGCAGACACTCACAACTAATCACTGAACTGAACTGGAATTCAGTTGCAGAGAAGGAAGAGTGAAAGGCAAAGTGGGCCAGACCAAGCTGGTGAAACAGATGACCTGAACAACCTGAAGCTCTTGGTCCCCAGATTGATAGCTGAGATACCAGCATGGGACTAATCCAGCCTGGGTTTCAGTGAGGACACTTGGAAATCTACAGGACCTCCTGTAATAGTCAGTACTTATCCCTAGCATAGGTGTGGACTTTGGGAGCCTATTCCACATAGAGGGATACTCCCTGAGCCAAGACAATGGGAGTGGGCCTATATCCTATCCCAAAGCATATAATAGTCTCTGATGATTCCCTATGGTTGGCTTCACCCTCCCTGGGGAGCAGAAAGGATATGTAATAGGTAAGGTATTAGTTGGCGGAGGGGTGGTAAGGGAGGAGGGGGGAGTGGGAACTGGTATTGACATGTAAAACAATCTTGTTTCTAAGTCAAACAAAAAAATTAGTCAGTTTGAGAATTCTTAAGATACAATAGAAGTAAAATTTAAAACTAAACATAATTGACATAATAATGAGTATTATATAGGATGGTTGAAGGAGTTGATAGTATTAATTTAGCCAATCAAACAAATTAGTTCCTACAAAAGTAAAGAGAATCCCACAAGAATTATTAATTTATTAGTTTTCCTAAAGTTAGATATTTATGTAAACTTTCAGATGTAATTGTCCTTATAAATTTGAATAGAATGACACAATTTTATGGATAATTTTTTATTGGACATCATATAACTTTAATTTGATACAACAATAAACACACTTTTTCTTTACATAGCATGAGTTTTCAATATTTCAATATTATCTATCTTTATTAATATTTTAATGGGTTAGAAATTATTATTACTTTCACTTTTCAGGTAGAAACTGATGCCATTAATTTCATCAACATAGATCAGCAAAAACAAATCACAGAGAGATCTCTGTAATTCTTACATCCTGGGTCCCTGAACCCTGTACCTAGCAGCATGTGTGGGATAATTTGATACTGATGTCATTATCTGCCCTGACTGTAACATCCTTTTATATTGTCATTTCATCTCTCTTATGTGGGAAGGATATTCTTCCATCAGTTACTGGATAAAGGCTCTCTGATGACAATTAGGTTAGTCACCAACCTAATTATAGGAGAAGGCCTGTTCAGGCACCCTCTATTGCTAGGACTCTTAGCTGGGTTCATCCTTGTGTATTCCTGGGGCTTTCCCTGGCACCAGGTTTCTCCCTAACTCAGAAATGGCCCCTCATCAAGACGATTCTTTCCTTACTCTACCCCCTCATTCCTGCTGCCAAACTGCCTCCTTTGCCCCCCCCACACAATCCACTCCTTCAAATTCCCAACACCCATCCATCCCAACTCAGCATGGATTTTGCAGGGAAATCCATGCATACCTCTTTGGGCCATCTCTGTTATTTAGCTGGTATGTGGCTGTGAATTTTAGGTTGGGTACCCTGTACTTTACTGCTAATATCCACTTATGAGTGAATATAAGCCATGCTTTTCTTTCTGGGTCTGGGTTACCTCAATCAGAATGGTTTTTTTTTCTAGTCCTATCCATTTGCCTGCAAACTTCATGAGTTTCTTTTTATAGCTTAATAATATTCCATTGTGTAAATGTATCACATTGTCTATATCCATTCTTGGTTGAGGAGCATCTAGGCTGTTTCCAGGTTATGGCTATAAGGAATAATTTTGCTATGAATATAGTTGAGCAGATGTCCTTGTTGTATGATTGGGCAACCTTTGTGTATTTGCTCAAGATTGGTATACCTGGCCCTTGAGTTAGATAGATTCCTTTTTTCAGAGAAACCACCATATTCATTTCCAAGGCAGCCATAATAGTTTGCACTCCCACCAGCAATGAAGGAGTGTCACCCTGACTCCACATGATCTCCAACATAAGCTATCCTCAGTCTTATTGACAGGTATAAGATGGTATCTCTTAGTCATTCTGATTTGTATTTCCCTGATGAATAAGGATGTTGAGCAGTTCCTTAAAGGTATTTCAGCCATTTGAGTTTCTTTTATTGAGAATTCTCTGTTTTGATCTATACCCCATTTATTGATTGGATTATTTGCTATTTTGGTGTCTAGTGATTTGAGTTCTTTGTATATTTTGAGATCATTCCTCTGTCAGATGTAAAATTGGGGAAGATGTTTTCCCATTCTGTAGGGTGCCATATTGTTTTATTGACAGTGTCCTTTGCCTTAGAGAAGATCCTCAGTTTTAGGAGCTCCCATTCATTAATTGTCAATCTCAACATCTATGCTAGTGGTGTTACATTCAGGAAGTCGTATTCTGTGCCATGCATTCATGGCCACTTTCCAATTTCTCTTCTATCAGGTTTGTTCAGTGTACCTAGATGTAAGTTGAGGCCTTTGATCCACTTGGACTTTTGTTTTTGGAGAGTGATAGATATGGATATATTTGGGTTCTTCTACATACAATTATGCCAGTATCATTTGCTGAAGATGCTTTGTTTTCTCCATTTTTAAATTTTGGCTTCTTTGTCAAAAATCAGGTGGTCATGGGTGTGTGGATTTATGTCAAGGTCTTCAATTTGATTTCATTGTTCCACAGGTCTGTATTCACGACAGTACCGAGCCAGTTTTTGTTTGTTTGTTTTTTGTTGTTGTTTTTCTTTAAATCTATAGCAGAGATTGAAGTCAGGGATGGAGATCATGACAGAGGAAGCCACAGAAACAGCTAACCTGAGCTAGTGGGATCACATGGCCTCTGAACCAACAGGGAGTCTGCATGGAATCAATCTAGACCCTATGCATGTATGTTACAGTTGTATAACTTGACCTTTTAAAAGCAGTGAGATCAAGACCTACCCCTGGTGCTTAGCTTTTTTGGGATCCGGTTTCCTATGCTGGGAAACAAAGCTCAACCTATATGCTGTGCAGGAGCTAGGCCTAGCTAAACTTGATGTGCTATGTTATGTTGAAGTCCATAGGAGGCCTGGCCCTTTCTGCATGGAGATTGAAGGAGGAGGAGGAAGGTAGATGGAGTTAGGGAAGAAAATGGGAGCAGAGGAGGGAGGAGAAAACTGTGGTTGATATGCAACATAAGTTAAAAATGTGTGTCTTAGTTACTGTTCTGTTGCTATGAAGAACTGCCATGACAAAGGCAACTCTAATAAACAGATTAGTCAGTGATCACCATGGCAGGAAGAAGACAGGCATGGTGCGAGAGCAGTAGATGGCAACTTAGGGAATGACGAGGCTTCATATGGGCCTGTGAAACCTCAAACCAAATCCCAGTCTCAAATCTCTTCCAAAAATGACGTGCCTCCTCTAAGTCCTCAAACAGCTGATCAACTGGGTTCTAATGTCTAGAACATGAATTCTCTAAAGCTAAACTTGTTTTCTTGCTTTCATCTTTATAATTCTATCATTTTCCCCCTACCCTTCTTCTACATCTTTCTCCTTCTCTCCTTTCCTCTTCTTTCCTTTCTTCCTTCTTTCCTTCCTTTCATTCTTTCCCTCTTTATCTAATATATTTCCTTCTATCTTTCCTTTCCACATTTTTTTTTCTTCTGCCCTTGTTTTACTGAAAATGTCTGACTTTTTCATATATAGACCAGAGAGGCCTGTAATTCACAATACCATTGCCTTATCTTCTCATACCAGGATATAGGCAAGAAACTATACGCCATTATCTCAGACTTTACACACACACACACACACACACACACACACACACACACACACACACACTTCTCCTGCTTTAATCTAAATTCCTGAATACTTGGACTACAGATTAATACCATCATTCCTGTCACCTTTTCTTGACCTGTTTGGTGATTTACATATATCCACACTCATCTTCACTTAACTCAAAACTTAAATTGTAATTTCATACCATATTTTAAGTGAGCATACACATAAAATCCATTTAGACTATTACGTAGTTAGTTTTGTTTTTTAAGTTTTTTCCTTTTTATTTATTTAAGAAACACTCTTATTTACATATTCATCCCCCAGTCCCTCTACCTGCCATCCTCCCATGCTCCCCACCAACTCCCCAACCCACCCCTCACACCCTCCCCACGGGGGAACCATCAAAATCCATCACATCATTTGGGGGAGGGCCAATGCCCTCCTTCCTGTATCTGGACTGCAATAGTATCCCTCCATAAGGAATGGGCTGCCAAAATCCATTTATGCTCTAGGGATAAACACTGGCACCACAGTTAGAGGTCCCATATGCTGCCTTGGCACCCACATTTCAAGGGCTTGGTTCTGTTCAATGCTGGTTCCCCAGCATTACTACTAGGGTCTCCTGAATTCTCACTGGGTCGGATCAATTATTTCTACAGGTTTCTCCAGCATAGTCTTGGCTCCTTTGCTCATCCCTCCTGCCTCTCCCAAACTGGATTCTAGGAGTATGGCTTAGTGTTTAGTTGTGGGTACCTGTTTCTGCTTCAGTTAGCTACTGGATGAAGACTCTAGGAATGGTAACCAAATAGTTATCAATCTTATTATAGGGGAAGGGCATCAAAGGCATCCTCTTGTCCACTGCCTAGATTATGAGTTGGGGTCATCCCTGTGGATCACCTAACATTTCCCCTGTGCCTGAACTCTCTCCAAATCTGTACTCTCCCTCTATCAAGGCATCTCTTTTCTTGCCCTCCTGTATTCCTCCCCTGTCTCAGTCATCTTGTTCTCTTTCCCCCTCCCCTTCTCCCTCTCTCCCATTCCATCTCTTTCCTCTCACCCACCCCTCCCCCATGCTCCCAATTTGTTCAGGGATACTTGGCCCCCTCACCTTCTGTGAGGGATCATGCAATCTTCTCTTGGTGTCCTCCTTGTTTCCTATCTCCTCTGGTATTTTAGATTGTAGGCTTGTAATCCTTTGCTCTATTTCTAAAATCCATATATGAGTAAGTACATACAATTTTTGTCTTTTGGTCAGTGAGTTACCTCACATAGGATTGTTTCTCCAAGTTCCATCCATTTGCCTGAGAATTTCAAGATTACATTATTTTTTTGTGCTGAGTAGTAGTACTGCATTGCATAAATGTACCATCCATTCTTTATTTAAGGGGCATCTAGGTTGCTTCCAGTTTCTGGCTAATAAAAACAAAGCTACTATGAACGTAGTTGAACAGATGTCCTTGTTGTATGAATGTGCATTCTTTCGGAATATGTCCAAGAGAGGAATTTCTGGATCTTGAGGTGACTGATTCCCATTTTCTTGAGAGCCCACCATACTGATTTCCAAAGTGGCTTTGCAAGTTGGCACTCCCACCAGCAATGGAGAAGCATTCCTCTTTTTCCACATCATCGCCAGAATAGACTGTCATTGGTGTTTTTGATTTTAGAACTTCTGGTGTCTCAGAGTTGTTCTGAGATGCAATTCCCTGATGGCTAAGGATGTTGAACACTTTCTTAAGTGTCTGGCATCCATTTTTAGATTTCATTTAATGACTCTGGATTTATTAACCTGGTGTGGAAATAGAAACAGCCCTACATTTTCTCAAAATTCTATGTTGTGTTATATATTATTTATGTTATAAATTTATTACTGTAAGGTAGACCTATAACTCATCATTAAGATCATTGAGAATAGAATTTGGTTAACTGCAAAATAATACATTTTGGGTATAGAACTTGAAAAAACACTGCTTCTTTATTTTGAGCCAGAGACACCCACAAATTTGGATATAACATTATTGTTCTCTATTTTATTTGTTACAATATGTCTTTGAAAATAGAAATGAGCAATTAAACATGTGGTATATAAAATTTTTCTTATGTTCATAATGAAAAATTTCTCAAGGAAAGCACAGCAAATCTTTATAAAACATTCACTTAAGCATAATCTATAATTTTTGTGTTATAAGATAAAATTTTACTATTTCATATTTTAAATAATTAAATTAAATTTCAGGATAATTTTCAGATTGTTCAGAACCTAATTCATGCAGTAGATGGCAAGAACAAATTTTCATATTAGCCATGCTAATTGATATAAAAGATGTCTGCTGTTACTATTATAAGAAATCATGAACACATAAGACAGTTTGAACTTTCAAGATATATGTTCAGCATGAACTTCTTTTGGTGACAGAAGTAATAGCCCACTACATTGAAATGTTTCAGTATTTAAAACACTGAAGATGAAAAATGACATATATAGAAATCTCTCAGTATAGGAGCTGTTTCAGATTTGCTTCTCAATAAAACACAAAGTCATGTTCTCTTACCCTATAAAATTATCTACCCTTTGCAGTAAAATATCTGTTTTACTGTTTTTTCTATATTTTCCACATAAATATGCCTTGTCACTGATGCTTCTAGAATGCTTTATCATTTCATACCTTATAATAGACTACTAAAATTTGCTTGTTGTGTCATAATTCTTCTTCTCACTGTTTCGGTCAAATCTGTGTATACATTAATGCTGTCACACAAGAAAGTGCTTTAGTAGCTCCAAGGATCAACAGTGACCTTTCTTTAAAAACTTGCTTTATTCCTTGGAAGTAGCAGCATTTGCCTGAGAAATGTTTTCATGTCTTAGAAGTCAATCTATAAATAAAAAATATTCTCATTTTCACAATTAGGCTTTCCAATCAATAGGTCACACACATCATATAAGACTTTAATGAGAATTTGTCTTATGCCATAAGGATCTAAGGAATTTTAAGATGCCTCATTAAATTTAATGATTCTAATACCTATCTACTTTAAATCTACCTTTCTTCCTTCCCTTCTTTACTATTCCATATTTGCTTTACTAATTTAGTGTTCTGTCATTCCTTCTTCATTATTCTATAAATATTTTCTAACTTATGTCGTAGGGAATATAAACATACACTTATAAAAATAGAGTTATAAAATTACAATAAAATTATTAGATCAAATTTATTTTAGAGACAGAATGACTAATTATAAATAATAATATCAAAAGGTATTGGCTGAACTAAAGCAATTTTCACAGAAACAATATCATAAATTTGGTGACTATATCAAAGAGTACTACAGAAATAAGATCTCAAAAGGAATGAGATCCTCACAATGGAACACTAGGTTTTAAAACTTCTGCAATACACTGATAAGCTGTATACTATAGCATATACTATATACTATAAGCTAATTCTTCTTTACTATGACCTCATTTTTAAATTTTAAAATAGAAAGCAAAATTCTTATCTTTTATTTCAAAATGCCAGTGGAAAGTAATTTACCTAATCAAGTTTAGGCCATGGGTTTCTAGAAGACTCCTTGGATTACGAAAATAACTAATAACTAAGATGTGTTACGATAAATCTTTCTGCCAAAAGCCGCTGAGACCCATCGCCACGTGTAACCTTAACACCAGCCGCCTGCCCAAGTTAGGCCCAAATGAATACACAGAAACTTGTATTAGGTACAAAGCTGCTTGGCCAATGACTAGGACTTCTCACCTGTTAACTCAGTCTTAACTATCATAAACCTATATATTTTATAAGACTTATCTTATCGGACACCTTATTGGCATCCCTCCTTGCTGGGATCATATCTTGCCGCTGGAGCAGGAGGGGAAATAAGGGGGCGCTTTCTGTGTCTCCTTCGCTTAAATATGAGTCTCCTTGCTATGTCACTTCCTGCCTGGATCAGCACTTCTCTACTACATTTCCCAGAATCCTCTTTGACTCCTAGTCCCATCTACTTGCTGTCTCATTGGCCAAACAGTATTTTATTTAACAATCAATAAGATAAATATACACAGAAGTACTTCCCCATCAAAGATGAGTCTTAAAGAAATGAGAATCTTAGAAATAGTAAACATAGCCAGAGAGAAAAGAATATGTTAGGTTCTCAGGTGAATGGGGTTCAAGTTTAAGTCTGATTTATGCTCTACAGGATCTGTAGTCTTCATCTTTCTTTTGTGGTCTTAGAGATTGAAGCTAGAGTCTTGAATGTGGGAGATGAGTTCTCTAAACTGATCTGCATCTTCAGGCTCTGTTGTTTTACTATAAGCATAATCTTGATATAGGTTGTGATTCATCTGTCTATCACAAATATACATGTAGGTATCAAGCATTTACATTGTTATTTTACTTAATTATTACTGCATCATAACTGAATTATTTTACACATTTTCATGAAAAACTTTATTGAGAGTAGATAAAATATCACAAATAATGATGAACTTTCTAAGCAGCTGTGCTTAGAAAATAAGCTGTGCTTATTTTCTTCCAGTGCTTTTAAGTAATGCAATACATAATATATTCTTGCTGCAAAAAATGAAAATGAAAGAATAGCCTAGTCACGGTTTGTCAATTTTAGATGCATTACTGCTGGAATTGATTTGTACTCTCTGTAGGTAAGAAGTTAAAAGCATCCTTAAGGAATTGGTAAGAAAACATCTTTTATCCACAAATAAAAACACTACTTTTAAAGTGGCTTAAGAACATCAAAGAAATCTTATGAAGTTCAGCCTCAAAGAGAGCAAGAGGCAGATGCAGCATATCATGCGTGGCATCAAACATTGCTCCCTGATTTTCAATGGAATACGAAGCCATTAAATGAAATGTTTTCTCTGGGTAATACTATATTGCAATAGAACGATGCGAGGTTTTACATTGGGAACATATTCACCAAGCATACCCATCCAGCAAAGAGTAGCAAATAATATTCTTAAATATTTTAAAACTAGACCAAACTTGTGGGAAATAAAGAAGCAAAAATAAATTCACATAAAGGAGTGGGAAGAAGAATGACAATACATTATTCATTTAATCTGGAATGGAAGGGAGAGTGATAGGAAATTTGGGTTCTACTCATCACCGTGTGCTGAGTTAAAATTGTAAATAAAAGATATGATTAAAATTAAATTTTAAGTATCAAAATATAGATTCCACTAGAGAGTATACTTTACTAAGATAAAGCTCTGATTAGGAAATACTTGTGTCTGAGAAAAGGTAAATACTTTTGAATTGTAGGGCAAAGTGAAAACAGTGAAAGTGAAAGGAAGGTCTAGGACATTTGAGATAACATATGGATTAAGTATGTGTCCATAGCAGAGCTTCAAAAAATAACGTCTCTAAAGGGGACCAAAGAAGATAACAAACAATATAGCATTTGTATTTATATTAGAAAAAAGGCAAAGGTATAAACAATAATATAGGCCTCTGATTTAAGAAACTAAAGAATGGTAAATTTGGTGTAAATAAAAAAAGGAAAGGAAATAATTGATTACTAAATAAAATTATTCATAAGAAGTAGATGGGGCCTAAGATTATAGCTTAGTGACAGAGTATGTTTATTATGTTCAAAACCTATGTTCAGGCCTATCACCTGCAAAACAAAACTCAAAACCTGACAATGAATAAAGAAGACCAATATGATTATAATTTTTAAGAGATCAATATAATAGATAAAGACTTTTCATAGGAAAAATAATGCTATTAACATGAGACAAATTAATTGATATCGCAATATTTGAAAAATAAATCAAATAGATTGTTTATTGAAAGGCAGAAACTATTAAACTTATACAAGATAAGTTAATATGAAATTTTTATACCTATCAAAGAATTTAATTTTAATTCACTTTCATTACCTCACACAGACAGACAGACTCCTTACCTATACTAAAGTATTCATTTGGTAATTGATAATTCAGAAGATTTCTAAGAAAAGAGAAGCAGAAGAACCATCTCCTAAGTCCTTTCCTGCAACTGTTACTGTTCATCTTCTAAATTAGTCCAAGATTATAAAAGATCTACATATGATATCCTCTATAAACATGGACACAAAATTACAGCACAGTACCAACATCTTCAACCACTACCTAATGGAAAGTATATAAATCATGAAAGTAGTTCATTTGCACAGGCAATGCTGAATTTCCATTATACACAACCACTATTTTAATTCAATAGTTTCTTCTACCATTTTTTAAACACACACTTCAAATCCTAGATATAGCCGCTGTGTAAGAATATCAAATTAAAATAGTAGACCAATAGTGAAATAACAATTCTATCTATGTCCTGAATGTATTAATGATGCATAATTCCAGAAAATAAATTTATGCACAATTCATTTCCTGTACTCAAGCAATAAATAGTTAATGCTGAAATAGTAAGATAACACTATTTATAATAGCAATTAACAGTATTGTAGCATAACTAGGTATAGATTTTTGAAAAGATATATAAAACCAAATATGAAAATATATAAATTACAAATTAATATAAATAAGGAGATCTGTTATATCTGTAAATTGAAATCCTCAGTGTTATTTCCATGCTTATTATCCTTAATCAAATTTTTTACCCAAATACAAAAATATTAAAATTCAATCATGAAATCCATAACTCCATTAAAAAGTACATAGTATCTATGTAGATACTATGTAGATACATTAAGACAAAGTCTGGCTTCTTATAATAAAATGTTAAAAATTTCCAAAGAATAAAATGCAGAAACAGAATGAGAAGGACCATTTTAGAGTAAATATCCTAACACTCAAACCTAGTCATTACAGGTATGGCAAAAAATTTTGGTTATCATCAAAGCCATCAGATGGAGTAGCAACTTATTTTTTTATCTTTAATGAAAATTATTTTCAGTTGTGGGTTTTCATCCCCTCCCCCAAAACAGGGTTAGTTTGGTCTAATCATGAGAAAAAAAATGTCTGTCAATTCACAATTATTGAGCATTATATCCAGTTCAAAATTTGGTCTTTGTAAAAATATCAATGTCATCAAAACCATGTAAGTCAATGAAATATAGTTGATATGAATCTAAGGATATATGGTTATCATATTACTCTGGAAGCTAGACACAATCCTGGAAAAAAATAAAGATATGTGATACAATATAAACAACATATTAAGCAATGAGTCAAATAAAACCAAGTGGTTAAAACACTATTGGTTCACTCTGTTATCCATGCATCCTACTAATATAATAAAGAGTTATGTGCTCTATGCAAGAGCATTCTGTATTCCCTGAAAATCTCAAACTCTTCCAAAGTTAATAAACATGACAATTTTAATGCCATTTCATCAATCACCTCCATATAGATATGTTGTGAATAATACATTTAGATATCCAACTCTATTTTGATGAGTGATACAAATTAATCAATTTTATGGTAAGAGAAATATTCAGGTTTATAAGATTCCATATCATTACATATACTCTTCTTATTTCTAACTTTTAATGCTTAAAAAGAACTTGAATGTTTTGTAGATGAGCCTATAAATCAGTGGTTCTCCAGGGGTTGCATATCAGATACTTACATTTTGATTCAAAACAGTAATCAAATTACAATTATGAAGTAGCATTGAAATAATTTCATGGTATAAGTCATGAGAACATAAGAAATGCAGTGTACCTAAACGTGTTCAAAAACAAGTGACTATAAGTCGTTCGGATTACAACGTGACAACATGGAAGCCATTTCTTAGAGCAAAACACGGAGATGAACATATTTCTCAGAATTTGTGAGGCATTAGTAAGGACTCATTTTATAATTTTATTTATTGAAAAAAGTGTTTACATACAATGTCTTCTGATCACAGTTTCCCCAAAGACTCTCAGATTCTCCCCACCTCTCCATCTCTCTATTCAGCCATCACCAAGTCTCTCTCTCTCTCTCTCTCTCTCTCTCTCTCTCTCTCTCTCTCTCTCTCTCTCTCTCAATAACAGTCAAACAAGAATAAATCCAATATTATTAAAAATAAGAAATAAAACAAGAAACACACAGACACACATGCCCAAGAAAACTTTGTAAACATAAATTTGAAAACCGTAATATACAACCAAAAAATCACTAAGGAACAAAAATCCAAACAAAGCAATATGAGACAAAAGGTCCGTAGAAACACCATTGAGATTGTTTTGTGCTGGAAATGGAGCATAGAGGTAAGCATGGCTAATAAATCCATTGTAGAAAACTTTGAATCTGACTTAAAAAGGAAACTACTTTTCCTAAGGAAGAAGTATCTAACTCTGATTTGAGATGGAAACTGTGACTTCTTCCTTAGGACTAGGAGCCTGTGTCCTTAGGACTAGGAGCCTGTGTCACAGCACTGGGAACTGCTCTGTCTTGAGCCTGTTCAGTTCCTATGCAACTTCCATAGTCTCTGTGGGTTCATTGAAAATGGGGTTTTAATACTTCATAATTACCTCTTGAAACTGATGATTTCAAAGAATATTTATTTTTATTGTAATTCAAAAATATTAGTAACTTTGAAGGTGTCTAACAACATTGCATATTAAATTTTTGTTATTTGAATAAATGGAGTCTTATTTTGTATTATGCCATTGTAACTCACATTTGTTCCCTATGTGGTTTTGTGTTTTGTTCTTTTTTTTCCTGTGTGCTTCAATATCTTCATTATCATTCATGAAATAATTTTTCACCCAATTTTATATTTTATCAGTTTTTCCAACTTTTCCGAACATTTGAGCCAATTTTAACTTCCATTTAGTAACTTTAACATACTAAGAATCACATGTTTTCCTGATTTCCTCTCCAATAACAATATTTTCTTATAACATAATGTCTTATAATGTCTATTGACTAGAACTATTTTTCCAATTTAGGAATCTGCATCATAATTTTGCATAAAAAATTCTGACAGAAAGTTTGTCTTTGGCACTGTGCAGGGAGGAGATAATGAACATGAAGATTCTGCCTCCCTTTAGTTGCACTAAAGTTCAAGTTTCATGAGAACTCAACTACTCTCTGAAGGATAGTTTTATCTCTTATAGATGATAAAATACATTGGAAAGTATACCATTACTGTAATATTTAAAACTTAACATTTTAAACAGCCAAGAGTAGATATGTGAAATGGAAAAGCTCATTTTCAGGTTCAAATATATGTATTACGATTCCCATACAGTCTTTTGTTTTCATTTATTTTAGCTGTCTAAATGTCAATGAAAGGTCATTATTTTACTATATTCACTTAAAAAAAACTGGGCACTATCATATTATGTGCATTGTACTGTGATGAAATGTCATTGTTTTAATGGAACAATATTTTTATGGTAACCAGCAGGTATGCTATATAAACAATACAATGGATGATCCTTTCAGCTCTTACCCCAATATCTGACTCTGGGTTTTTATTATTAAGACCTATTAGAACACAATAGGTACAATGTATATTTAATATGTATAATCCTATATCATTTTGTTTTTTCCTGCTATTTCTGATTTTTTACAATTTCACAAATTCAGTGTCTTAAGTCAGTTTCTCTTTAGAAATGTAAATGTAACAAAATCAGGGGATCAGAGAGTCACATAAGAAGTCTGGAGGTAATTCAAGCTCCTATCTCCTGTCAGTTTGGACTAGTTACACAGACCTGATGCTACGTTGATACTAATATTGTTTCTTCATAGTATTTGTACATGTAAAACAATTGGTGACTGTTTTCTTAAAGTACATATTCCTTTTGTTAAGTAGTTTTCAAGATCTAATGGGACGTAGCATGTTCAAAGGCAGAGTAGCTGTAATGTACATTATGATATACTTCCCCAAATTATTTGACATAGAGCTGACCCTGACAGGACACGAGGAGACAGGCAGGTGTTTCAAGATACTGGCAATCCAGACCCTATGGAAAGTCCTAGATGCCATTAACTAGATGTGGTTGCCTGAGGTGAGGACCTGACTCTTCAGAGGGCAACATTATGATGTTCTGACTGCTCTCAACAAAGCAAAAACTGTTGCTGGGGATCATGAGGTGCAGGTTAAGATCTCGAATCCACCTTACGATGTGTCACTGCCCCTGATCAAGCCTCATCCTCTCTACAGCAACATCATTAAGGAGTGCACATATGCAGACTTTACCGAGGATCAGCTACCCTCCTATAAGAGCATGAAGGGTACTATTGCCAGACCGCTGCCTTGCTTTGATAAAGAAATTTTCCCACAGATCAGAGTGGAAGAGGTTCCTGGTTGCAGTGATGGCAACAGCCTTGAAGAAGTCATCAAATATCTGGAGGGGCTCTCAGAAGAGGCCATCCTGGAGGCAAACCCACCAATTGGCATTCCTATTATTTATGAATTTGATGATCAAACCTGTACAGTTCCTGGGAAATAAACCCCACATAAACCATAGAAGCTGTGGCCGCTCAGGGCAAGGTGAAGAAGTGAAGGCAATCAGGCCAACTCCTTCTGCAACAACACCCTGCCTGCCTATTATTGCTTCCTGCACACTTCCCCAACACCTGTCAAACTCACCAAGTCTTTAGGATTCTAAGGTTGAGTTGTAGCTGGAGATGGGTACCTGGGGCTCCCATTTTCATTTTAGTATTTATACCCTGAACACACTCCCTTCATAGAATCTAGTCAGAAAAACACCTCTAGGGGTGCAGGTTCTGGCCCAGATACAGGGATCACTCCTCTTACCAGGAGAGTTAAGAGGTAGCAATTGTAGTTTTTCTCAGCCCTTTGTCTACTAAGAGTATACTTAGGAGGCAACAGGGAGAAACCACGCTGTGGTGTGATCAGTGAGGAGAAGTAGCAGCCCCTTTATGTCCTTGGAGCCTGTCCTGCAGTTTTCTACATTAGGATAAGTAGGGACTGTAGTAATTGCAGTGGCAGGTGTAAATTGCATGGAGATATAAAATATATTACTTCATCTCTGACCCTAAAGGAACTGCTGGGATCAACCTGTCAAGTTTATGTGTTACAATTACTCTAACAAAAACAAAAGACAGACAGAAAGACAAAAGAAAAAAAAGAATATATGCGCATGTGTACACACACATTCACCCACACACTCACACAATCAGCACACAAAAGACAAAATGGATATTGAAATATTCCCATGTGGTCACTAGAAAATTCCTCTTATAAAATGGAGTAAAGTCATTTTAACCCAGTGGCAGGAATGTCTCTTGGTGTGTTAGATTTCCTCTCCTCTGCTGCTACAAGCCACAAGATCACACAGTAATTATACTGCTATTGCATCATGAGACAACTCAGATGAATTAAGGATTCTTCTGATGGACAAAGTCAGTTCAAAAGCTGTAATTGGTGTTAAAAACGTGTGAATGAATTGGTTGTTTCTTGCTGTAGATTCTTCCTGTAGCTTTTTCCTTTCTGTAACAAAATTAGGATTCAATTTCCACTGTTTAGTACTTTCTGATCATTTACTGGACAAATTTCTCCCAGGCATTTGGAGTTTGCTGATTACACTTCTTAGCTATGTGTAAAACCTCTTCTCCATTAATTGGTACTAGTTTACT
The DNA here is from genome assembly GCF_003668045.3 of Cricetulus griseus. Taxonomy (NCBI): domain Eukaryota; kingdom Metazoa; phylum Chordata; class Mammalia; order Rodentia; family Cricetidae; genus Cricetulus; species Cricetulus griseus. The sequence goes on along the minus strand of NW_023276807.1, from coordinate 18,106,739 downwards.
GATTACATTCCTTAGCTAGATGTGAGACCTGTGTCCCACTACCAGGTCCTTGTTCCCCTCTCCATTGCAATTGCATGAATCTGTCTTCCTTAAATTATCCCTTTTGACAGGCATTTGGTAAGTGTTTAGGGCCCATGCAAAAGCATCCCATCTAAGACATTCTGAAATATCCAAGGACGTGCCCAAATTTGTTGATTCATAGCTGCCTAGATGGATAGAAAAAAAAAAGCATGCCCTGGTTTTTGCCTAACTGGCAGATACAGAAGTGATAACGTAAACTAACCCTGCACTAAAATATGCTCAAACTTCTTGTTTTATTAACTCAAGATTTTAGCTCAGAGATTTACTGCTCCCTCCTGTTTCCCCTGAGAGATAAAGACAAAGGAAAATTTTCCTGTGCTGTCTCTGAGGCTAGAGCACTGCAAAGTGCCACGTTTTTTTCTTGTGCAAATTAAACTTAGAACCTCTCTTTGACCTACAGCCCTAAGAAATTGATGCTAAAAGTCTCTCCTAGCAGTTTTAGTTTATTGCTCTGTCTGTAAATCTTATCTGCCTTGCTGACCCTGAGAAACTCAAGCCTCATATTGTATTGCAAAAACAATTACTGTTGCAAATATATATATTTGCAAATATATATATATATATATATATAATATATATATATATATATATATAGTGATCAATCCAAGCGTTTAGTTTCACTGTCTGAATCATTCTGAATCATGTTCAATCTATTTGGCCCCTACATGTGGGTTCATAACTCATTTAGTGCATAACTACAGAATCTCTTTCCATATCAATAGGTGTCAGTCTTTAGTCTCTTAAAATCTTTGCTCTCTTCTGCATTTTTCACTCATCCTTAAGTGTGAGTTTTACATTGCCTATATAGCAGTTGCAGTTGGGTGTAACCTGAAAAATAAAAAACTCAGAAATTGATCTTGAGGTTCAAGCTTCAAGCTAAATATCAGAAAAGCAAAACAGTTGGCTACTGGCTCTTACTTCTACCTCAGAGTGAAAGGAAATTGTGGCTCCACCAAACCTCAGACTGCAATTCCAATCTGCTATGCTTCTTTGGTTTAGATGAATCTAGAATTTGTCCGTTGCTTTTAAAGTTTCCATTTAGTGTAGATTGTTTTAAAGTTCATTTTTATATAGAATTCTAGTTTTCTATGATGTCTGTAGTAATGTTTCAATGTTCTTCTCTTATTTTTTAATTTAAAATAACTTATTTTAGTGAGTTGTATAACAGTCCATACATTTTGTTCACCATTATAAAGAACTATCCTAAGTTTCTTCAACTCCCGCAATTACTTTCTTTGATTCTATGTCATTGACTTCTACTCTGATCTTTATTACTTCGACTTTCCAATTGCAACTTGTTATAGTTTGTTTTTTAATCCAAATTTTTGAGTTCTGTAATTAAGTCATTTATTTGTGCTTTCTCTCTTCTTAATGTAGTGACTTATAGATATGATATTCCTTTATATGTCTTTTTTAATTTGTTCCAAGAGCTTTTTATTGTGGTTTGCTTTCATTTAGATTCAGGGAATTTTATTTCTTTTTTATTATTTCTTTGACACATTCATCATACCTTAATGTGATATCTAATTCTCAGGAGTTCACAGAGTTTCAAGACATCGTTTTTCTGATATATATATATATATATATATATATATATATATATATATGCATTGTTTTTGAGGTGAATATTATGTCCATTTGATGTATGGTGCTATTTAATTGTGATACTTCTCTGTTCATTATTTGTCTATATTCCCTGTGTGTTTGTGATCATGGGATATTAAAATATCTTACTTTACTGAATTGGTGTCTTGATATAAAGCAGGATGGGTGTATGTTTATAATTCCAGTGTCTTCTTGGTTAATGTCTCACTTGATCACTGGTGAGCAAGAAAGCCTGGCAATGTTGCAAACAGGTGGGGTCTGTTGGATCAGTATGCAAACTATAGCACCTGAACAATGCTTGGGGGTCTAATGGTGGTTTGGACAAGTCAAAGTCTTTGCTGTTCATCATGCTAGGTTAGAATACATTCCATGTTTTAGCAAGGTAAGGTCAGGGGATTTGGCATATCAGGATTAAGTGAGGATTTCCTGGCACATAGGTTAAGAGGCAAGGGTTAGTCTTGGTGACTGAGGATGAGGCCAGTGAGTTGGAGCACACCAGTGGAGCACACCAGACTGAGCAAGCCCATAGGATGAGATTTTTCACAAATGAAAGAACAATTTGTAATTGGTAAATGAATGACACACAAACCCTCACTGTCTGTGGCTAAGTGGACACTAACAGAGATAAATTCAATGGAATTATATGGAGATTGATGTATTTTGGAGAATAAACACTAAAATGGATGCTGCAAGTAATCATGCTGTTCCCCCTATTTTCCCTTACCAGATTAAATTAGGAAGCAACTTTGGAGTTTCTTGTGAAAATTCTCTTCAGTTTTCAGAGATGTAAATGACTGTTTCTGAAGCACCTCTTATTGACTGTCTAAAAACATCCCCATAGCTGATGATGAGCTCCTTTTGCTTGAAGTGTGAAAGGGAAGCACCATTTAATCTTCTGTTATGAGGTGCTAGGATACATTATTTTATCACTAAAATGGCAAGTGTCCCATCACTTTGTCAACTAGACTGCAATTGGATATGACTGTGAAATAACAATTCTGTCAGGAATTATACTTCAGCATGGTAAATCAGTGAAATTTTGAAATTCACTTAAATCTGCTATTGTTAGTCTTAATTTTCTGGAAAGTACTGCCAAGAACTTGATGTCTCCTTGTATAAAGCAAATAAAAAGAACTGGGATCGCAACTGCTTAAGAAATTAAAATTGAATAGGCAAGTGTACAAATGTAACTGTTACCCACTATTTATAAGTAATGTAGTTTCTCAAAGCTCCTATAAATTTACTAGAAGAGATAAACAGATTGAATTAACAAACTGTTCCACATCAGGTAAGTTTAACAAATATTTGTTTGTTCCTGGTATGAGCTAAACTTGGGTTTTAGATATATAAGAGTCCTCTTAGGCATGCTATTACATGTTTCTTAGAAAAATAGGTATGTATAAATATATTCTTTTACCTTGAAATTCCTATTTTCACATTTGTTCACAAATTCTACTCTTAATGTCTTATAAAATAATATAAACACATATAGTCATGTAAGATTGCCTGTAATACTTGGACAATTAGTATTCAGAAATAACTTGGACATAGAATATATACCCAAGGAGAGCAACTTAATGAACTAATAGGTTTTGAGGAAAACCCTAGAGTTTCCTGACCAAGTTGGAAAGACAAAGATGACTGTAATCCAAGAGAAGTGCCCAAGTGGTTATCAGTATGATATGGATACTTGTGGAAAGTATGCCAAGAGGACAACGTGTAGATAATCCTGATGGGAAACAAGGGAGATGGTAATTTAGATGGAGAAGCTAGAGGAAAGGGAAACTAAAACACAACACAAATTATGCTAGACCAGGCTTAATAGAGAGTTGAAGGGCTGTTTTACTTGAGAGTTTTTGAAAGGATGGACGGATGTCTTCAATAAGCCATTCAGGATCTCCAATTCACTTAAGCCAATTTCAAGGAGTAATTTTAGACTCTAAAGCTGTCAAGTACCAAGGTCATTACAGAAGTTAATCCTAGCAATGTTCACTCAACATATTGCCATACTTAAGATCATGGTCTCATTTAACTCCACTGCCATTGGTGATGCTGAGGTAATTCAAATAACTAAAACTAACGGTGATAAAGAGAAAAGATAGAAAGCACTCAACTTGTTGATTTTCATATGTGATAGGTCATTTTAATTAAGAATTTCTAAAGCACACATTGTTGTCTTATCTAAAGAGGTTTAAAGAATACTTGACAATTAAATATCTTATTTGTATCAGAGTAATAGTTTGCTTTCATCATAGTTCATGTCACCCAATAAATATCATGAGTTTCATTGCATTGATTTGTTTATTTGTCGACATTTTTAAATAACACATCTTACAAACAACAAGTGATTTATGTCATCACATTATGAACACTGTTAGAATATCTTAATATTACTTATTTTTATGTTAAGAATACTATACTATATAGACTGGTAAGGTGACACAACAAGAAAAGTTATTTGTCAAAAAGCCTAAATATTTTAACTCAGTTCGTAGGACACATGTAGTAGAAGTAGCAGAGAACCGAATCCCCCTAAAGCTATCCTGTGACTTACATTTTGCTGTGTAATACATGTATGCACACAAAACTATATTTATGAAGAAATACTATAACATACCATTTAAATAATATATTGGAAAATCTCAGATGATGTTTATAATATGCTATTTGCATAGAACCTGACAAGACTCACTCTATCAGTTTGAGAGAGTTGCCATACAAACCTACCATTGGGTAAATAGCTTCAACAACAGAAAATTATATTTTCAATGCGGGAATCTTGAAACTCAATCATCAAGGTATTGGCCAGACAATCTTTTTATGAGGTCTTTCTATGGTTTAAGCATTACTTATTTTCTCCCTATGCCTTTATAGCTCCTGGACAGATAGTTGTGTCCAAATACCCTCTTTGTGTAAGAATATTCACCAGATGAAATGAAGATCTATCATAATTTCATAATTGGGTCACTATAACTTTTCTAAACATACTTTTACCAAAATATAAAATTAATTCACTGGATAGCAGGGATTAGGGCTTCAACATACAGATTTTGAAGAATAAATATAGGCCATAAAACTTAAGAAAAGACTAAAAACTTTTGAATATTCTCCTAAAAATTTAGTTTCATGTTTAAATATTATCTAGGGAATAACTAATTATATTTTATTGTATTGAGGGCTATTTGTAGGTGAATGAAGAAAAATATTATGGTGACAAAGCAGAAATGTCAGGATATAAGAAATTTGAAAGTCAGCCAGCTTATGAATTGAATTAAGAGCTCAATAACATGAAAAAGACAATCATATTACCAAATTATATGCAACAATTTTATTGCAATATTTGTCCACTTGACCTTCCTCATGATTTCCCAGCCATATTCATCTACTGAGGATTATTATACGGTGATTAAATGCTTAAAAATAAATAGTGTATGTTACAGTATGTGATAGAAAAGAATCAGAATAATATGTGCAAGTAGATTTGGAAATTTTATTATAATATCATGGGAAGAAGTTTAGAATTGATGAGTTTTACCAAGCTACTGAAAATTCAGGCAATCATTTCTCCTTTCTGTTGAAGTATGATCACAAAACAGTACATATCAAAACATGTCACTCTGTAGATTAATACTGTCTTGTTAGCAGTATATGTTAATGCATAAAGTAATAAAATCTGTCATCAAAACAGACAATGATTAATAGTGTAGTACAGGTTTGAAATTCCAATAGCTGATATCATATATAAAAATTAACATGTCTCAACTTGTACATCATGATGTAACATTGTTCGGTAGTTGAATTTAGACATTATCAAAAATTGTAAAATTAACTATAAAACATTAGAGAGAAATGTGATCTCCAATGTCACCTCTTTAGATAAAACATAATTGTCTTTGATTTTACTTGAAATTAGTATTGTCATTTTTATATGCAGAAATTGTTCAGAAATAATTGACTAGTGTCAAATGCATATCTGTTTCTATCTGAACTACAAAAATAGCACTGTGGAGAAATTCAATTGCAAATGTCATGGATATAAAAAAAATTGGGTCATTCTTTAAAGTTGTTTTTATCATAAATGTTACTCTGATGATAAAAATATTTATTTTATCATTTATTCTCATAACTGCATGTTTATGATGTGCATGTATGCTGTGGGTGCATGTGTGCCATGATGCTCCTGTGGTAGAAATAGAATAACTTAAAGAAGTATTTCTTTCGCTGAAGAATCAAACTCTGATTCTCATCAGGCTTGTCAGCAACCAACCACAATAGTTTCAAAAGTTCAATTTTGTAAGTTAGTTTCTGGTCTTAACATAATTGTGAGCATGTTAATTTAGATAATTGATTAACTTCAATAATTATATTTATAACTCTTCCCATAAAGATAATTCCAGCAGCAATTTATATTTGCATCATATTTTCTGTTCTTCAGTTCAAAGCACACACATCATATTATGAAGCCCTTTATCAGTTGGTCAGCTATTCTTGAACGTGAAGCTTGTCCTGGAATGGTTGATATACCCAGTCTCACTCTATTGTAGAAAACTGATCTTCCCTCTCTCGGTAGGTATAAGTTATAGTTCAGTTGTTAAGCTAATGGTGAGATATTCATTTGTTCATTCATTCATTCATTCATTCATTCATATATACATACATATGTTCATATATTTTAAAATAATATGTGACAAAATAAAAGAATAAAACACTTCAGAGATGGACAACACAAACCAACAGAATGAAAAGACACCAATAAATCGCACAAGTATCTGAGCTATACTAGTTTGCTCCCTCAAGAATTCCATTTAAGCAATAAAATGAAAGCTGCAATATATACACAGTGTATCTGCTGCAGAACTGTATGGACATTGTGCATTCTGTTTTACTTAATGTGAGTTCATCTGATCTTTTTCCATCTTGATTTTGGGGTCTTGTTTCATGGTCTTCTACTTCTTCAATGACCCTTATCATCTTCCTATCCACTCCTCTGCAGAGTTCTTTAATCACTGAGGAGGATTTAATTTTATAAATTAAGTAATTATATTTGGTAATACTCAATTGCAAAGGAGAATATTTGAAAATACTTGATTAGTAGAAAAATACAAAAGAAACAATAACTTCATTCAGTCATGTTTATATCTAATATTGACATGTTTTATTTTTCTGGAGTGAATATTTTTCAATGAATTCTTTCATAACATTTAATAAAATATTTGAAAATTTCTTCAAGGTGACATTTGAGATTTACATCTTGGAGTTTATTAATATAGATTCTTAAAACTTTTCTTTATTACACCATATACAATTGACATTTTGATGGAACACACGTAAGCTCATGATAATCACAAAAGAAAATCTTTTTATTTAATAAACTTATGTTTATTAAATATAAGTTTTAAATCCTCATTTTTATCCCATTAATAACTCTAATATTCAGAATAATTTTCTAATCCTTAAAATAGAGCCATTCCTGATTCCCTTGAGTATTGGTGAAACTTAGATGATGTAGGCCTCTGCAATATATTATCACTGTGTTTTCTACATAATTTTGCCTATGAAATATAAGAGCACCTAAAACAATCACATTTATTCCAAGATGACGATAAAGCTTAAAATATTACAGATTTCTATTCATTTTGAACTTTCTATATTAATGTTGGTAACTCCATTAAAAAGTAATACAATAATTTTTTTAAAAATTCATATTTTTATGGTTCTTGATTTGCTAAGTTGTATAATTTTGCTTGAAACATTTTTTGCAAAGGGCAACCAAATATTGGATTTTTTTACTGAATGTCATAATCACACGGATATCTTAAGAATCAAAATATTTGTTCTTGAGAAGAAAAATAATTCTGACAATCATATGCTAGTAGAAAGCAGAAGTAAAAAGCTCACTCAAGTGCTTACCATCTCCAGCTGTGGGTTTAACACAAACCTACATCATTATATTTCTAAATATCTTATATTATTTGAAAGTTTTAAATATAGTTTTTGTTTGAATTATGTTGTTATCACAAGATGAATTAAATCTATCTTAAAATAAATTCTAATCATATTTTCTGCATCATATTTTTTCTAAATTCAATGTGACATTGCAGTCTTCATCTTTAAATGGGATACTTATATTACACCTCGTTTCCCAAGACTCAGGGATTCCTGCAGGAGAGAGAGCAGAAAAATTATAAGAGCGAAAAAGGACATTGACATCTGCAGTGAGACAGATTTTCTAGATATAATAAGACCTATGTACTCAGGAACTCACAACAACTATGACTATGTACACAAGACCACCACAAGATCAAGCCAACCAGAATCCCAGTATGGATAGCAGAAGAGCTCATAAGTACTAGCTGAGAAGCGATTGGCAGTTATTGGCTTCTGAGTTAGAAAAAGTCAGGTTTTGCTGTTGTCTTTTGTTTTTTCTACAGCTCTTGAGAGTCTTTCCAAAGTCCAGTGCAGGGTATTACATACATCAAATCTTTCTCCATAGAGCTTAGGGAACCCTACAGTATAGGTGAAAGAAAGAAGAAAAAGAGCCAGAGGTATTGTAGGACACCAAGAAAACAAGTCCCACTGAATCAACAAGTTCATGGCACATATAAACTTACTGAGATATAGGCATTAATATGTCCACTAAAAAGTAATTTAGCATAATTTTAAAACAAAGTAATTTAAATTTTTTGAGCAATTCATGAAAATGTTAAATGCTGTTACATTTTGCCAATTTTTAACATTTAGTTTTGATTTGGTTGAAAAGAACTTGACAGTCAAATTAAAATTTACGGTCTATAATGAAGCTACAAAGTACAAACCTTTCATGTGTATACAGGTTTCTGTCCTGCCCAGTTCCATGGCCATTTAGTCCCAAATAAACACACAGAGGCTTATATTAATTATAAACTGTTTGGCTTATTACTCAGGCTTCTTATTGGCTATCTCTCTCTTAATTATTAACACATTTCTATTAATCGGGTATCTCCACATGATCTTAGTTTACAGTTGATGCCCGGACTACTTGTTTCCTCAGTAACTACCTGGCATCTCCCTTACTCCACCTACTGCCCCTCTCTCTATCCCTGTTTTGATTTCCTGCTTGGCTAAATCTTGCCTGCCATTGGTCAAAACAGCTTTGATCATCAACAAAAAGAGAAATATATACTAGCAGCATGCAGAAGGGCATCCTCATCATTTGCTTTCATGATTAAAAGCATGGTATGTTTGTTTGACATGCTAGAATCTCTACACCCAACTTGTGTTACTTAGAGAAAAATTTGACTTGGCAATGAGAAAGTGGCTTATTTTTCAGAGTACAGTGGCTTTCAGTATGCTTTTGGACAGGAAATCAGAGCTTCATCATGACTAGTGGAAACAGTAGCACTTAGTTACTAGTTTAAATCCAAGAGTGGCTGAAGAATTGCCAATACAAAGTAGAGTATTCTATTTGCATAATCCCCACCATGGGCAGAATTTATGGAGAATAGAATATTGTCCCTGGAATGGAAGCTGGCAGGGGCTAAATCAGATATTATCTTTTTTTTTTCTTTCAGTAATTGAACTTTAATCCTATTTTGAGAGTCATTTTAAAAAAGAGGTTTGAAAATTAATCTCACTCAATTCAGCATTAGCTTCAGCCCCTGCCATGTGAGGAATTAAACTAGTCTTTTCTCTGTAAGTGAAACTAACACATATTAGTTACACATACTGATAAGAATGCATGAGTATATTAAACTCAAGGCTTTGATGTTAAAAAATGAGGAACTGAACTCTAGCAAGTATTTATAAAAATTAACCAAATTCACCTTAAAAAATCACAGAGCTGTCCTCAGCATTGGATAAAGAGATTTGTCTATGTATTATTTTATTATTTCAAACAAATTTTAATTTTAAATATATTCTTTTAAAATTCTTATAAAATTTAAATATACGACCATATTCTTCACCTTTAAGACCTTCCAGATCCTCTTCTCCCTTCCTATGAACCTGAATTTATGTTCTTACTCAAGAAAATAAGCACATATTATGGCAACAAAACCAACAAAATAAAATAAAACCACCCCCAACAGAAAAATTTAATAAAATATCAAACTGTAACAAAATAAAATAATACAAAAGACTGTGTAAACCATTATATTTTTGTCAATGACACCTTAACATGAGGCCTTTCCTGGCACTCAGTTTCACTTTATTGGAGAAAACTGATTTTCTCTCTCCCAGAAGTTATAAGTGACAATTCAGTTGTTAACATTTATCTTAGTGGCTAGGATATCATTCATTCATGCATTTATTCCTTCATCCATTCAATATTTTCATATAACAAAATGAAATTTAGCAAAGTAAAAAAACTACCATATTAAAGTTAGACAAGACAAATCAACAGAAGCCAAGAGCTAAAGAGATTTAATGTACTATGACTATTATTATCATTATTGCATTAATACACCTCAATTTCCATTTTGATTATCTGGTCAAAAATCATCAACAATATTGTAGTCATCTTCATTCCAAGTAAAGTACATCTATAACAATAGAGTATTGAAAATCAAGAGTTTAAATCGAACTACTAAGAAAAATGACTCTTTTCATTAGCCTATTCCAGCCAGATAAGGAAGTGAGGCTTTCTCTCTGCTTCCCATATTTCTTCTACTGTTTGTAATTCTCTAGAAGCTGAATGGTCAAACAATGCTCAACACTTCCAAATGTTCTTCACCACACTGCATATTGCCCTACCATATTATATATGACTACATGTATATATATATTTTTAAACAGAAAATGAGTCTGCGAAAAAGTGAATCTCTTCAATATTTTATCACTTGATGATGTGCCATAAATAGGACTATAGCAGTTTATTTGATTTTTTTGCTATTCCTCATGAGGAAGCATATGGTGCCTTTACTTTAGTTTGTTCATGGAAAAATCAATTAAACAGTTGACAAGAAGGCATGGTCAGGAGCATATTTTCATGTCCACATAACATCGCAGGCTCTAAGACCCAGACAACTAACTCAATTTGCAATTTCTGAATTCCCTTCTAAATACTGATTTGCAAAGGCTTTATGCAGACACCATTTTTTGATATCTTTGTAGTATTTGTTAGACTCTACCCTTTTTTTATCTTTTTGCTTTTAATCCATCTAATTTTAGACAAAGTTGGAATTTTGATAGCATATGTTTTGTTTGCTGCTGTTACTGGTGTTGTGCCTTCATCAGAAAACACCTTCATTTTAGGAAAGGGCAAAGAATTGCTCCTGTTAGTCTTTTCCATGATAGATGACTTTAGTCTATGGAGAGATCTGGCACTAGGGAGATTTCCAGACATCTACAAGGATGACACGTACTGACAATCTAGGCAATGGTGGAAAGGATAGCCTAAATGCCCTTCCCCTATAATGAGACTGATGATTACTTTTATGCTATCCTAGAGCCCTCATCCAGCGGCTGATGGAAGCAGGGGCAAACATCCACAGATAGACACTGAACTGAACTCTGGAACGTAGTTGCAGAGAGGAGGAATGAAGATCAAAGGGTTCGGCACCAGGCTGGTGAAACCGACAGAAACAGCTGACCTGAACAAGGGGGAGCAATGGACCCCAGACTGCTGTCTGGGAGGCCAGCACAGGTCTGATCCTGACCTCTGAACATGGATGTCAATTAGGAGGCCTCCACACTCTAGAGGGTTTCTGGCAGTGGAATAATATTTTTCCCTCGTGAAGGGATGCACTCTCGGCCTGGACACAGGGGGGAGGGCCTAGGTCCGGCCCAGGATGATGTGGTGAACTCTGGGGAGCCCCTGTCAAGAGCCCTACCCTGCCTATGGAGTGGAGGGTGAATGGGGTGGGGGTCAGGTGGGGGTTTGGGGGGAGGGGAGGGAGAGGGAGAAGGGATTGACATGTGAAGCAAGCTTGTTCCTAATTTGAACTAATAAAAAATTAAGAAAAAATGAATTATCAAATATATGTTTTGATTTTTTTTCTTTGTATATAGATCCAGGTGCCAATGAAGGAGGATCTGTGCAGGGCTGAATCATCTGTGTGTAATTCAGTGGAAGAAGTTGCCAATGGGTTCGACATAGGCTAATATGTTTAGCAAAGTATTTAGGCACAAGAAATAATTTCAGTGTCACATTGGCCATCAAAAGTGGGGTAGTGAATTTTGCACCATGCTGTGAGTTTGCTTGGCATAGAATTGTCCAATTTTTTGAATTATTTGGTTTATAACAGGATACTGTGGAATGAAAAGTGACTTGCTTTTTCATCTCTTATGTACAGAGCCCAATACCTTTGACTGGCTACATAGAAAACAGAACTTAAAAGTCACCACTTTAACAATGATTCCAGAACCCCAGTGTCAGACTGTGAGTCTTTTGACATCCTATTGTTGCCAGTCAACTTCCTCAGATGTACTCCAGTATCAGAAGCATGAGGATGATGGCAGTCACTGAGGCCTTTGTGTGGTTTGTTTTGCGACTGAACCAGATTCCCCGGGGGAAAACTAGTCGCCAGGCTACTCTGTGATGACCTCATGGAGTAAGCAGCAACCCTTGGGTTCATCCTAACAGAAATATCACTGAAACATTGGACCTTTCTGCTTCCCAAAATATTCTTCAAAGTATGATCTGCCACTGGAGCATTGCTGATTTTCCAAGTGCCTTGCTCTTTGCAATAACTAACAGTTCATTGCCCAGTAGCCAACAAGTACCAATTTCTCCTTTAATAGGAGTGTGATTGTGTTTCTATTCCCCTTGCCATGCTGGGACTTGGTATAGACTGGACTTTGATGGGTAATAAAAGTTAATGAAAATAAACCATGAATTTCAAGGAGATAAAGAAGAGACATGTAGGCAGGGCACAAAAAGGAAGGAATAGATTAATAATAAGCTGGCCTCATGGGAACTCACAGAGCCTCAAGCTACAACCATGGATCCTATATATGACCACACTAGGGCCTCTACACATATGTGACAGTTGTGTAGCTTGGCCTACTTGTTGGACTCCTAATAGTGGGAGCAGGAGCTGTCCCTAAAAGTTTGCCTGGTTTTTGGGATCCTATTCCTCATATTGGGTACCCATGCCCAGGCTTAATACAAGGGGAGGTGCTTATTGTTACTGCAAATTGATATGCCATATTTGGTTCATACCCATGGGAGGTCTGACTGTTTCTGAACAGAAACAGAGGAGGAGTGAATTGGGGTGGTGGTATGGTGGTAGGCAGGGAATGGGGGGGGAGGAGGGAGGGAAAACTCTGGTCAGGATGAAAAATAAATAAATTTAACTAAAAATGTATCCTTTAAATAATATTAACTTAGGTTGCGGAGAGTTTACTTTTCATCTGGTCTCCAGGTCAAAATGCCTGTAACATATTTAGCATTTTTTTTTTCACAGAGCCATGGGGCCAGGCTTTCTCCAGCAAGATACCTTTGAGAGCATTTTGAGATGAATATAATTAATTCTGAAATTGGAAGGTGTCTCTATCCTAATTTTAGAGGCATCTTTTCCATAATGTTAAATTGCTCATGGCCATTTCTTAATATAATTATTTCACTGTACTCAATATTTTCCTCCACAGGTACGTGTTTAGCCATCTTCTTTTTTTGTTTGTTTGTTTGTTTGTTTTTCCAGACAGGGTTTCTTTGTGTAGCTTTGGAGCCTATCCTTGCACTCGATCTGGAGACCAGGCTGGCCTCGAACTCACAGAGCTCCGCCTGCCTCTGCCTCCCCAGTGCTAGGATTAAAGGCGTGTGCCACCATGCCCGGCTTCAGCCATGTACTTAGCCACTGTATTCATAGAATCTGGGGAACCGAAACAACTGAAATGTCTTTCAACTGACTGGCAATAAAAATGTGGAACACACAGTGGAGTATTATGCAGCTGAAATGACATCATTAAGTGTGTAGGTAAATGAAATTAAACTATGAATTTAAAATTATACATAGTGAATTAACTCATACCGAGAAAACCAAATGCCACATTTTCTCTTTTATTTGGAGATCCTTGTTGTAAATTTTTAAATTTTGAGACCTGATTATTATTATAAGCTCATATACCTTTATAAAGAAATTAAAAATAGACCATGCCCTGCATGGAGATATGGCTCTAGAAAAAGGAATAGTAGGACACAAGAGCTATGAAGGGGAAAATGCTTAAAATCTACAGAGACAATTTTTTAACTGAGGAGAGAGAGACAGAACAGCTCAGGGTGTGGAAGAGACAAGTACCACCAAGAAGGTTTTATAAAACATAGGGTATAATTGTTTTATGTTTACTTAAAATTATGCATAATATCTACGTAATGATGTAAAGTTTCTTAGTGATATAGAAGTTTCTGGGATGTAAAATTAAAAATATTTTATTGATTATTTATACATGATATAGGTTTTATAATGTTTTGTGATTTTGAAGTCTTTCTAATAATTTTCTATTACATGTAAAATATTACTAAATACATTTTATTCCTATGCTGAGATTATCATAAGCATCTTTGATAACTCTAATCTGAACTATGTACTTCCTTTGAAGTTTAGTTTTTTAGATGCTATTTGCTAAATCATAATTATGATATTTTATCTATTTCCCTGGAAAAAACTGTCCATATAACATTTAATAACAAAGGAACATTAAGGTTTTTTTTAATGTTAAGTTAGAAGAAGTCACTGGTTCAAAATTGTACTGATCATATATTTTACATGGATTTTTCAAATAAAGATAATCTTTGTGCATAATTTCTGGAAAATCTCAGTATCAGGTACAATTCATTAGCTGGTTTTCCTGCACTGAGGTACCAAAATACAGTCCACTTGTATATGCAACACACACTGCATTTTATCAGATATAACAAATATTTACAAGATTCTGAGGATTCATATACCATGTTAATTGACAATGTCACAGTATGCTGGATTTGAGAAAAGTTGGGCCAGACTTTTCCTTTATATTCACCTGGACTATTAATCAATGTTTGTTTGTGAAATAATTTAATTTTATTCATTGTTAAATTAAAAATAACTGAAGTGTATTTATTGGAATGTTTTTGATGAAGTGAATTACATTTATGTGTTATAGTTAGTATAATTTTCAGTTCCTTCCATATTTGGGAGTAGTGATTTGAAAGGAAATTTTCTAACTATGTATTTGGTGTTGATGTTTTTTTTAACTTTTTTTTAAATTAGAAACAGGATTGATTTACATGACAATCCCAGTTCCCTTCTCCAACCCATCCTCCCCTACCACCACCACCACCACAACTAAAATCCTACCTATCACATATCCTTTCTGCCCCCCCTGGATGATGAGGCCTTCCATAGGATGTTGATGTTTGAGGTGCAATATGTTCAAAATTTCTACTGAGTCTTAAAAACATGAGAAATAATATGTATTTTATTTGCAATATTTATAATTTATATTTTACCACATTTTCTTCTGAGTAATATTTTAGTATTTAATAAGAATAATTGAACATTTTAATTAACCAAATGTTGTCACAGTTAATTTTCTCTATTGATTCAATCCCACTTATTTATTATTTGTCTTATTTCTACTCTACAGGTTAATTTATTGTTGTTGCAACATGGAGATTGATTCATTGACTTATTACATTATATTTGCCTTTATTGATTTTCACAGTCATTTATTATTTTTATTTCAATGGATACATATTTTATGATTGTTGATTTAATATTCATTTTTTGTATTGTGAATATTTTCAGTCTGTCATTATTTTCTTTATTTTACATGGATAACCAACCTTCTTGTATTTGTAATACAAGCCTTTTCATCATAATCAGGAAATTTTAACCCATTAGTGTTGAAGGAATTTGGCTGCCAAAATATTGCTTCCCTTGCTGTACCTGACTGCATACATAGTAGATTCATATATAGTAGGCTTCTACCAGTCACTGAAGATTTATTCATTTCATATTGGTCCTCATCTTATCATTCCCTATTCTTTCTTAATAATTATTGATCATTTTTATTTAGTTCACCTATGCTGTATAGTCCCACAAGACATTACTAACTTTACAAGAACTTTGAATAGTATGTTTATTTAATGTGCTCTCATGTAGTTTTATACTATACCACCACCCTCTCCTAATTTCTTTGTTTCTCTCCTTGCTCAATTTCCAGAATTTTCTTTGCCTTCACTTTAAAAAGTAATCTGTCAGTGACTCTAAATAGAACAGCTCAAGTACAAAGATAAAAATTTTGGCAAACTAAAATAAAGTATATGCAATTAGGTATAAAAATCATTCAAAAGTGGCTCTGACTGTCTTCTTGTTAATTATGCAAAAATAAAACACAAGATATCTCTGAGGCAGCTACAGTAAGTGAACTGATGCCTACAAAGGAGTTGGAGAAAAGTCTAATTGAGTTGTTATGATAAACATGCTTTATTGATTCAAACAACTTTACACAATATGGCCAGCTTGATTTTCCAAGTAAGTCTTTTCAAAAGTTATTTAATATCCCAAAATACTCATATTGTTATTCTTCTGAGAAATATTGTAGTCTCCAATCAGTTCCATACCAATTTAAGAGAAAAAGCAGTATATGAAATGAATGATGCAATAAATGCTGCATAAAAATGGCCCAATGCCAGACAGTGGTAGTGCACGCCTTTAATCCCAGCACCAGAGAGGCAGAGGAAGACAGATCTCTGTAAGTTCAAGACCAGCTTGGTCTACAACAGCTAGTTCCAGGACAGGCTCCAAAGCTACAAAGAAACCCTGTCTCAAAAAAAGGAGAAAAACATAAAAAGGCCCAAAGTGATGTCACTGGAAGTAGTCAATTAATACAGGATCATATTACCTTTTCAACTCCCTTGAGTTTTATTCAAAGTTTCTAAATTTCAATATACTAATTTGGAAATAGTTCAGTGCTAACGTGTCAATCATTCTTTTAAAGATTTCTTCATTTTATTTTATATATATATGTGTGTGTTGCCTGCATGTATAGCTATGTACCATATGTACACATTTTCCAGAAGGGTAAAAGAGGATGTTAGATCCCATCAAGTTACGGATGTTACTAACTAACATGTAGGTGTTGGGAATCAAATGTATAATCTCTGAGGCATCTCTCCATTATCCTCATTCTTTAATTTTTTAATTGAAATAGTCTTTGTAGAGTCCTAGGAATAATTGCAGATATGTTGTGAAAAACTATTTTTTTTCTTTTTTTATTAAATTATTAATATTTTCACATATACTTTCCCTCTCCCTCTCCCTCCCCCCCCCCCCATTCCTTCTCCCCACCTCCAACCTACCCCCCACCCCATCCACCCGCCACTCCCCAGGCAGGGTAGGGCCCCCAACCAGGGTTCCACCAAGTCCACCAAATCTTCCTGTGCTGGGCCTAGGCCCCTCCCCATGTGTTCAGAGACAGAGCGAATCCCTTCAAGTGGGATGGGCTCTCGAAGTCCCTCCCACCCACCAGGGCAAAACGCCAGTCCACCTCCCTCTGGAGTCATTCATGATTTCTAGTTTCCTTGGGGTAGAGGATTATAGGCTGGTAAACCTTTGCTCTATGTCTAAAAATCCCAGGAGTGCAGGGGCCTCCCCATTGGCATCCATGATCAGGGGGCTGGATTAGTCCTGTACTGTCCTCCCAAAGAGCATCTGGGGTCGATATGCTTTCCCTTTTTCAGGCCAACTGTTTCTGTGGGTTTCTCCAACCAGGTACAGACCCCTTCGTTCTTCATTCCTCCCTCTCTTCAACTGAGTTCCAGATTTCAGCTCAGTGTATTTCTGTGGATGTCTGTCTCTGCTCTCATCAGCCACTGGATGAGGACTCTAGAATAGCATAGAGAGTATTCATCAATCTCATTCTAGGGGAAGGGTTTCTAGGCCAACTTCTCCTCCACTGCCCAGACTGTCAGATCGTGTCATCCTTATAGGTCTCTGGAGATCTTCCTAGTTCCAGATCTCTTCTCGGACCTATAGTGGCTCCCTCTGATACGGTATCTCTCATCCTGCTCTCTCTCCTCTATTCTTCCCCCAACTCAATATATCTGCTCCTCCATTTCTTCTCCTCTACTCTTCATCTTGTGCTCTTATTGTGGCAGCACCCACTTCCCTACCCTCATGCTCTCAATTAGCTCGGGAGTTCATGCCATTTCCCATTCCTGGGGTCCATTTATCCCTTAGAGTCATTCATGATTTCTAGTTTCCTTGGGGTAGAGGATTATAGGCTGGTAAACCTTTGCTCTATGTCTAAAAATCATATATGAGTGAGTACATACCATGTTTGTCTTTTTGTGATTGGGTTACCTCACTCAGGATGGTTTCTTCTAGTTCCATCCATTTGCCTGCGAATTTCAAGATTCCATTGCTTTTTTCTGCTGAGTAGTACTCCATTGTATAAATGTACCACATTTTCTCTTTCCATTCTTCAGTTGAGGGGCATCTAGGTTGTTTCCAGGTTCTGGCTATTACAAACAATGCTGCT
This sequence comes from Cricetulus griseus, assembly GCF_003668045.3. Taxonomy (NCBI): domain Eukaryota; kingdom Metazoa; phylum Chordata; class Mammalia; order Rodentia; family Cricetidae; genus Cricetulus; species Cricetulus griseus. The sequence continues at coordinate 18,088,610 of NW_023276807.1, read as the reverse complement.
ATGAACATGGTTGAACATATGTCCTTGTTGTATGGACAAGCAGTATTTGGGTATATACCCAAGAGAGGAATGGCTGGATCTTGAGGTAGATTGATTCCCATTTTTCTGAGCAACCGCCATACTGATTTCCAAAGTGGTCTTACAAGTTCACACTCCCACCAGCAATGGAGGAGTGTTCCTTCTTCTCCACAACCTCTCCAGCATAGGTTGTCATTGGTATTTTTGATTTTAGCCATTCTGACAGGTGTGAGGTGGTATCTCAGAGTTGTTTTGAGTTGCATTTCTCTGATGGCCAAGGATTTTGAACACTTTCTTAAGTGTCTTTCAGCCATTTCAGATTCCTCTGTTGAAAAATCTCTGTTTAGTTCTGCACCCCACTTTTTAATTTCATTGTATGGTGTTTTGGTGGCTAGCTTCTTGAGCTCCTTGTATATTTTGGAAATCAGACCTCTGTCAGATGTGGGGCTGGTGAAGATTTTTTCCCATTCTGTGGGTGGTCGTTTTGTCTTACTGACTGTGTCCTTTGCCTTACAGAAGCTTCTCAGTTTCAAGAGGTCCCATTTATTAATTGCAGACCTCAGTGTCTGTGCTTCTGGCGTGATGTTCAGGAATCGTTCTCCTGTGCCAATTTGTTCAAGGGTTGTTCCCACTTTCTCTTCTAAAAGATTCAGTGTGGCTGGGTTTATGGAGAGATCTTTGATCCATTTGCACTTAAGTTTCGTGCATGGTGACAAGTATGGATCTATCTGCAATTTTCTGCATGTTCGAATCCAATTGTGCCAGCACCATTTGTTGAAGATGCTATCTTTTTTCCATTGTATGGATTTAGCACCTTTGTCAAAAATAAGGTGTTCGTAGGTGCGTGGGTTAATATCTGGGTCTTCAATTCGATTCCATTGGTCTATCTGTCTATTCTTGTGCCAATACCAAGCTGTTTTCAGAACTATGGCTCTATAGTAGACCTTGAGAAGTCAGGGATGGTGATGCCTCCAGAGGATCTTTTATTGTAAAGAGTTGTTTTGGCTATTTTTAGTTATTTATATTTCTGCTCTTTTTGTATAATATCTCTTTTTAAAATGATGGTTTCTTTAATAAAGCTGGTATTATCAAATCTAGAAGCCTTTTCTCTTTATAATACTATGTTTCTGTAACAGTCTTCTATATACAATTATAACATACCAACATATTTTCTTAAACTATTCACTTTCTCTAACCAATCATTTCTCATGACTATATCATTCAAAGATATAAACATTCACAATTTCTACCTTTTCCTTTTCTATATTTTCTAGGTTATAAACTCATTCAGTGTCTTCTCCAAAATCCATTTATTGTTACTCCTACTAATTCCCAAGTACTAACTAGAAGTATCATCAACTAAAACTTATAGTACAGTAGGTACCTTATACAAGAAATAGAATAAATATGTGACAACTAAGTGGAAAAGAGGCAATGGAATAGTCTATATTAAAAAAAAATCTAAATGTTTCTATTCTATTCTGACTCATACAATTAAAAAAAGAAAGTAGCAGTACTTCAATAGTACAATATTTCATCACAGGGTTATATTAGTGAATCACTGTATTGTTAATACGACATGCAAAAGAAAAGAATCTCAACACCCTGTGTTTTACTGGAAATTTAGGAAAGTGAAAGAATTATGTCATCTCTTATATACATAAGTACCAAAACCACAGTCTTGCTACAAATGACTACAAGGAACTTTGAAAACCTTATTTTATTTTTACTCAGATTACGTTTAGTTTTATTACATTGAAAATTATACGACTTCTGTCTTTGTTTTCAAAGTTAAGAAATATAGTCACTATTTTTAGCCTTCAACACTGGAGACTCTGATGCCTTCATTTGTGGCAGTTGAATGGGTCATCAATGCTGACAGATGTTCTATACATCACAGAAATACTACTTATATAATTGTGATAATTTCCCACTTCTGGCTTGTAAGTTTGAGTGATTTAAAAATCACTTGCAAATTGCTTGGGAAAATGACTGATTTTTGCCTTATATTATGTATTTTCTGGTGGCAAAGTGTAAAGCCTTTTAATGAGTTTTTGAATTCTGTTGAAGTCTGCATATTTTCCATTCTTTGCTCGACTACACAGGTGTGACAATTTACCGAACTCCACGATGGAACATTTCCCTAATTATTCCATCTTGGGAATTTGAAATGTGTTTTATGGGAAAATGTCATAAACCTATTTTTCAGAAGCATGAACATCTTTGAACATATGGCTTCAAATTTTATTTACTATAAAAACTTGAAAGTAAAAATATAGAAAACTGAACTTGCAAAAAGTTTTACCTTTATTTGTAGGAAACTATATTATTCTATTGTACTGTAGACATGCTCATCATTTTAAATATGGTCCATGAAACACAATGGACTTTGAACAGAAACCTCTTTATATAGCTAAGGTGATATTTGACATCATAACTTATTTATTTGAGCATCATGATCAGATTCCAAAATGTTTGCAGCCCTCCTACTGATGGCCAGCCCACCTGAATGACCTAATCAGCTCTATATTGCATAGGTTCAACAGCAGTTTTACAAACCCTTACTAAGTGAAGCATTTTCACATTAAAAGTAAAAATAAAGTGTAAAAATTAGCAAATAGCTAATCCATTTGAACTCAAATTGTGCCATAGTTTAATTTTTTCTTTAAATATAAACATAACTATGTATAATAAGACATAGACATTGCATATGAATTAAGACATTTATGTAAAGATAAGAGATTAAGGATTCCATTTTCTCACTTATACCTTCTATTTAAATCTACTCACACCTTATTGTTCATCTGGTACAAGAGTGCTGATAACAAGGTTGACCCAGGGAATGGAATCTTGGAGCATCTATGATAGTTCCATTTTCTTAAACAGATGCCCTGCAAACAGAAAGTGAGCTGAGATGCTGTTGTTTTTTATGCCAACTTTCATTTTAGCACATGTATGTGTGCAAATGGTCTCCCTGTTCCCATCATGCCCTCATGCTTGCAATTTACAAAAGTAACTCCAATATGATAGTAGTCTTCAACTTTTGTTCTTCTCAGTCTCTTAATTACCTTAGAAGGCTTTATAGTTGCCTAGTGAAAATTTCTACCTGATGCTGTGGGCATTATAGCATGGACATATCTTTATAAAATTATGTATTCAGGACTATGGCAATCTTCAATTAGATATTATTTTTTCAAAATAGAAGCTACCACTTCACTTATCACTCATTCCAGCAATGTTTACTTTCACTTCAAATTTAATTTTGAAATTTAAATTAAGTGACACATAAAACTATGAGAAAGTACATTTAAGATGGATGAGGTGTTTTGAATAAGTAACGATCGACTTATCTTCAGACACTTGAATACTTGTTCTTCAATCGGTGCCACTCCTCTGTAGTAATTTAGGTGTTGTTGTCTAAACTGGAGGACATATGTTGTTGGAGGTGGGCCTTGGAAGTTTAATGACTTGTATCATTGCTTGTCCCTCTGCTTTGTGGTTAGATTTCAGGATGTGAACCCCAGCTTCCTGCTCTAGTTCCTTCTTGCCTTCTTCTTGGTACCATGCTTTCCCACCAGGATACATTCTTATCTCTGTGAAATCATAATCTAAATTACCATTCCTTCCATAAATTGCCTTGTTCATGGTGTTATTCACCATAGAAAAGTAACTGATAAAAATGGAATAATGTATGGAGGTTGGGTTTTAAATTTAATTTATTTTTAAAATCAACACAGAAATATATCTCTGTTCAAACACCATTCATTTAATTGTGGCACAAAATCCTAAAGTATAAAGTACATTCTTATTGTCCATAATCACACTAATGTATGAGATCATCTCAGAGATTCTTGCCTCTGATAGCCAGTTAATTCATTTGGATAAATCTTTCTTCTCCACATTTACCTGCTTTTAATATACAGCAATCTATTATCTTCCACTTTGATATCAACAACTTTTTGATTGTACAAATGTTTGAGAATACTAGCACAGGGTTTACTATCACTTCATATAATAATCTCTAGTTCCACCCAAGTTGTTGTAAATGATAGAATTTCTCCTTTTCATAATATTGTTTATGTCATATATACAACATATATATTTCTACACAAACATATACATACACACACATATGTGTATTGTGTGTGCATGGATATGTCCTATATTCTTTTTAGCCTTTTAATATTTGATGGACACAACTTGACTCAATTTGTTTGATATTGTGATCATTTCTACAGAGAATATTGGAATGTATATTTCTCTTTGACATTTGTCTTGCTCAGTGGCATTTGGGACACATATTGCAGATTTATGTTTTCTGGAAACTCCATTTTATTTTACAAAATCAAAACAGTAAATTATGTTCTGACCACCAGCATTCAATAGTTATATCCTTTGCCATCCTCAAAACTATTGTATTTCTTTCCTGTAGCTTATCATTTTATTTCATCGTATCATTTACTGCATAGACACTTTAATTTAATACAGGGCCTTTGTCTGTATATTGACTTCCTATAATCTCTGCTCTAATATGTTTAGTGGCTTTAGTGGTGATTACTTCAGCCTTATAGGTATTTAATGTATTAATATTAGATTATAATGACAAGTTTCAATATGGTGTTTTCATACTCATGTACCATTATGCTTTGTTTTTCTTTCCATACCCATTGCTCTCACCCACCTCTCTCTCTCTTACTTCTTTCTTCTCCAAAATGGTTCTCACATATGATTAGATAATACACACATTTCATATAACACACATTTCATATAACCTTGTCTCTCTATCTTGTTTCTTTCTTTAATCCTGTCTAAAATTAGATTATCTATATTAGAAAAAATGGTGCACTGTTTCCTGAACATGAATTATTTCCTATAACTGAATGATTTCCAATTCTTTCTATCTTCCTGTGAATGTCATCCTTTGCTTTATTTTTCTATGAAACTGAATAAAAGTCTATTAGAGATAGGTTCCACTTGTTCTTCATCATCTATCTGTAGATTGATATCTAGACTAGTGTGTGTGGTGTTTGTGTGAATGGGTGATAGTGCACTTGCCTATTCTTGCATGTATGGAGGACAGAAGCTGAATGATTTGGGACACCTTTCTCCTTCATCTGTCCTACTTGACTTGCTGAGAGATGTAGTCTCTCACTAAATGTGTATCTTGCTGTTTCTGTTACACTGTTTGGCTAATAGGACATGGGGATGTGTCTCTTTCTAACTTACTCTTAACTCCTCATTTCTAGCGTTATAGAAACAGGCTGTGACTCCAGGTATTTCTATGGGTACTGGGTATCTGAATTTAGGACTTCAAGCTTGTTCTATATTCATTTTGCCCATTAAGATGTTTTCCAACTCTCTTTTATATTTATGTTCTATCAATTTATTGTGAAATTGCAAGGCATCAGTTCAAGGCCTCATGCATGCCATGAAAGAGTTTTGTTATGAAGCCACATCACCCTGTCTGGTTTCTAGAACCAAAAGGTCATGGTAATTAATAATTCTTGCTGATTTTGAAGTTTTAATTTAGAATTGAATTACATGCATACTTAAATTCATGGCTTTGTGACTAGGAAAACTTACCTGTGTCTGCTGTCAATGTACCAGGCATTACTTCTTGCAAAACAGAAATGAAAATTAAATCAGTAAGCATATCTTGAATGGTGACAAAATAATTTAGTCACCATGAGCAATAGGCTTTAATCAATGGTTTGAACTTTTACATTTATAGTATAACATCAAAAGTCCACATTCTCCTTGTACATTCTAGGCAGAATCTTATCTTCTTCAATCAAAATATAGCCCACTCTGCATTCTCCAATTTCAATCATTCTTACAAACCATTGCTCTGTCCACCACTCAGTTCAAACATTCCAGCACTTTCAATAATTACGATAATGTCCCATCAAATGCTTTCAGAGGATATACTAGTCTTGTTTGGCAATGAAACAACACGAAACTTAAAAGCATAAAAAAGAGCATCATATTTATTTCTGTTTGTGAATCAGCAGTTCCATTCTGATTTTTCTCAGTGCATTGACACTGGGACACAATGAGTGCTGCATTCTTGAATCATCTGGAGTTTGCTTATTCACATAATGTATGCTGGTTGTGAGCTGAAAAGTTTGCCGGTAGCATTAGGTAAAATACTTCTGTTGGTCTGTCTGTTTCTTTATAATTCAATTGAGGAACCTAAAGAAAACTTTCATTAAAAATGGAAGAGGAAGGGAGGGTTGGTCCCATCCTGTTTACATAATCCCAACACCCTGAGCATGGCTAGTAATCAGTCATCACTTTACAATTCCTTTAGTAAAGATAGTGCCAATGCATATTTAGATTGAGGGAAAGGAAGAAGTTACTTGAAGACCAAGTTTACCTGTAAATAAGTGTCACATCATTTTGGGTATTCTTCACAGAACACTTTACTTTCAGGCTGTGAAATCTCAGGATTTCTGAATCTCAGGATTTCTCTTCTGTTTGTTATGAAACCAAGCAACAACAAAACAAAAATCCTGTACATTCAGCCAAGTAATATGTACAAGAGAAGACATTTCCTCCTGTAGCCTGATAATTTTACTGTTTGGCAAGTGTTATACATACCACTGAGAAACTCCATTTTGGATTTCTATGACCCTGATATTTAATATTTGTCAATGATTTTATTTTTTCTTCTGATTGTTTTCATGTTTCTGAGGTGACAGAGAATACACCTGTGTTGTCTTTCTACTGCTCCATCTGAAATCCAAAAATCCAAGGCCATCACCTTCCACTTCATGTTTTGCTTTGTTTTGTTTTTGATTTTCCTAAGAAGGCAGTTTTTGACCCCAATCAACAGCCTACTGCTTCCTAAATGCTTTGTAAGACACAGATATCTTTAAACTATAATTATTATTGTCAGACTGTATCTCTCTCTCTCTCTCTCTCTCTCTCTCTCTCTCTCTGTGTGTGTGTGTGTGTGTGTGTGTGTGTGTGTGTGTGTGTGTAGGTGCATGTGTGTTTGCCACTTGAACAGTAAGTAATAAACAAAGCCGGCATTCCATGAGTTGTGTAGTAGTTAGCACCTTGCAGATAAGAATACAAATAAAGTTCCTAGCTTTTAGAAGGCACCAACTATTAACTTTCATCTTTCTTTTGCCTATCACTTGTTCTCTGTGACTTTTCAAAGACAGCATTTCATACTTCTGCCACCATGTAATGTTGTGACTTCTGCTTATGTTTGTATTAACTAGACTGTAAGTCTTCTCTACTCCATTATATGGTGTCTAACTTACTGAGGGAAAAATATCTTAAGCATTTGTCATTTTAAGGGAGCAGGAAGATTGAGTAGGGGGAAGAATAGAGGAAATCAAGAAAAGAGATACCATAATAGAGGGAAACATTATATCTTTAAAGAGAAATCTGGCACTAGGGAAATGTCCAGAGATCTACAAGCATGACCCCAATTAATAAGGTAGCCTCTCCACTAAGCAATAGTGGAGAGGCTACCTTAAATGCCTACAATAAGTATTTCTGCCTAGCAGCCAGAATTCCATGTTTTGTAATGTTAAATCGTTACATCAGAAGCCCAATCCCTGCTGCCACATGGCCTCCCAAAATAACACACAGACTCATATTAATTACAATGCTGTTGGCCAATGACTAGGATTTCTTATCTGCCAGCTCAGTCTTAATTATCAACCATAATCATGAGACTTATCTTATGGAGGACACCAGAGGAATGCATCCTGTCTAGCAGGGATCAAATGGAGGCTCCAGAGCAGAGAGAAGGAGGAAGAGGAAGAGAGCGACTTCCTCTTTGTCTCTGCTTATATTCAGAGTCAGCCTGCTAAATCACTTCCTCCTTGGATCACAAGATTTCTTTACTACATTTACCAGAAACTTCCTTGACTCCTAGTCCCACCTATGTTGCTTTCCTATTGGCCAACAGTATTTTATTCATTAACCAATAAGAGAGGCATATACACACAAGGACTACCCCCATCAAATACCCTTCCCTGAAAATGAGATTGATGACAACCTTATATGCCATCCTAGGGCGTTCATTCAGTACCTGATGGAAGCAGAAGTAGACACCCACTACTAAACACTGAGCCAAACTCCTGGAATCCAGTTGTAGAGAAGAAGGAGTGAAAAACAGAGGGGAAACCCACAGAAACAGCAGACCTGAGCAATGGGGAGTTCATGGATCTTAGACTGATAGCTGGGAAACAAGCATAGGACTGATCCAGACCCCCTGAATGTGGGTGTCAGGATGCCTGGACAATCTATGGTGCCTTTGGTAGTGGATCAGTATTTATCCCTAGTATATGAATGTACTTTGGGAGCCCTTTCTACATAGAGGGATACTCTCTAAGCCTAGACACATAAAGGGGGGCCTAGGTTCTGCTCCAAATGATATGACATACTTTGAGGATTCCCCAATGGAAGGCCTCACCCTCCCTGAGGAGCAGAAAGGGGATGGGATATGGGATCAATGGGGGGCAGGGGAGGAGGGGAGGGAGAGGGAACTGGAATTGACATAAGACACAAGCTTGTTTCTAATTTAAATAAAAATAAAAAAAATTCTATACATTGCAGAATTAACAAGTACTTCTTTACATTTTGCCAAATTTTCTTTGATTGTATAGAAGTTATTTTTAAGTTTATCCAAGTGTCATCTATTATTTGATTGTTTTCTGTTTTTATTAAGCATGTAATTACTTTTCTGCATATCGCAAAGCTTCTTTGCAAGAGATCATTTTTTGATGCACAAAACATGCATAGTATTATGTCTATCGATTTTTACTTGTTATTTATCAGCTTATCTCCCACCTTCTAAAAATTTTACCTAACTATGAATTAATTGTATTATTTGTCTGAATTATTATTATTCTGAATTAACCTCCTTGTCAAAAGAATATTATCATATATTTATATACATTTAGTATGATTCAATTTTCTATTTGACATGAATTTTGATTTCTAAAACCACATGTCTTATTTCATTGGAAAAGAGTATGAAGAGAGCACATGCTTCATGTGGGTGCCATGTCTCAAACATGTCCTAAGGACCTAAGAATTTGAATTTAAAGAAGAAACTTTAAATAAGGATAAACTGATGTATTTGTAAAATCTTAAAGAAGGACACATATTTCATCTAAAATCAGGAGCATAGCAGGAAGGTCATTGTGCCTACAAATCTCCATAGAAACCAGGGAGGTTAAACACACAGGTATCTTTCAAATGGCAAAGTTGAAAACCTGTTTTTCCATTCAGAATCTGGGAATTTGAAATGATTAATGGCCTAGTGGTCAGTGTTATCTGTTGGACTAGACCTATCAATCTTCTGAAACCAGAACTGGAGGGGGCAGTCATCTAAGTGACCCTTACAGCCAAGGGGTCGCCAAGCTCCTGCAACCAGGACCACAGGTACCTAATAGTCTTAATGGCCCTCATATTATCCATACAAAGGTTCCTTCAAGCTCATAACCAGGAGCAGAGGTACGTAATAGTATTAATGGCCATCACATTATCCATATACCCAAAGGATCCCCTGAGCCCTCACACCCAGAACCAGAAATGGCTAATAGCCCACAGACCTCTAAACCATTTGCATGACTGGGACCCTTCTGATGACCTTTAAGCTAGAACAGGTAACTTCCCTTTACATCCCATCTTGGAAGAAAAAGAATTTACCCTGAGTCTGGTTTTGAGGTAATTATGTTTCTTTTTGCACATGAGATGGAATTACAGCAGGAAAATTTTTTTTTTCAAATTGTACTATGTTTAAAATGTTTGGACAATGAACTCCCTGGCATCAGCCTCTTTAGAACTCTTGATCCAAACTGATAAAGTCAATGTGAAGTGAGTTGTCTTTCTTTCCTCTCTGTGGTTTGCTTCCCAGACCCACACCTGCAGAGATTTACTCAATTCAAATTGTTGAAATGAAATAACCGAACATAGGAATAGGACTGGAAGAAATTTAATGTAAATCAGCAACAACTTTTTAAAAGTTATTTAATTGAATGTAGTGATTGTTCTCAACAACAGGGATTTAATCCATTTAATGCTGGCTTCCTCTTGTTCATGCTGCATCATGCCACATTTACATATTAGATTTTGCACAAAAACCCACTTTATTAAAATAACACAACTAGTATTTGCATTTATATATTGCAAGACTGTACACCCCTCATTAGTACATTTCAGATTATTTGTAAGAGTTTTGTAGAAAACTCAAGGCATGTATTATAAAAGCTCATAAATTATGTAAGAGATATTTTTAAATGCCAATGCATTTTGGGAAAATGATTGAATAAGTATGTTTCTCTCTTTCAATGTTAGTCCTTACTTATTATAGATATTGAAATTTAATTTACAAAGTATTTTTAAAATAATGTTTTGGGAATCATTATAACATAGACGTTCAGCAGAAAATGTTGACCATCTAGCATTTTCTGGGGTTCTTATACTATTTATAAAATGTATATCTCAATAATATTTGAATATATATACAATAGTGTAATATTATATTTCCATACTAGTACATAGTTCATTTTTTTCTTTTCTTATAATTTGTTTTCTTGTTTTTACATCCTAACCAAAGCTTCTTCCCTCCTCTCTTCTCCTTCTCCTTTTCCTCTATTCGCTTTCTCATCCCCAATCCCATCCACTCCTCCTCTACTGTTTCTCTTCTGATGCAGGCAGGCCTCCCAAAGATATCAGCTAGCCAAGGTATAGTAAAATGCACTGAGACTTGGTACCCTCTCCCCTGCCAAAGTTAAATGAGTCAATCCAGCAGGAGAAATGGGTCCCAAAAATCAGGCAACAGATTGAGAGACATCCGTTTTTACACTTCTATGAATCCCACAGGAACTCCTAGAAGTTAAACAACTGTAACATATATGCAGAGGGCCTAAGTCAGTACCATGCATGCCCCCTGAGTTGTCTGATCAGCTTTGTGAGCCCCTATGACCCCAGGCTAGTTGTTTCTCTGAGTTTCTTAGTGGTACCCTTGACACCACTGGGTTGGACAATTCTTCCTTCCCTTCCTTTGCAGGATTCCCTGAGGTCTTCTTAATGTTTGGCTTTAGGTCTCTGCATTTGTTTCTATCAGTTGCTGGGTAAACCCTCTCTGATGACTATTGGGATAGGCATCAATCTCTGAGTATAGAAGAATACCAAGATTTATTTCATTGACTTTGTTTTTGTTATTCATGTTTGGTTCTATCCTAGGTCTCTGGGATTTTCCCTTTCTGAATCCTGGCCCTCAGTGAGGAGCTCCCTTTCAGGATGTGGGTCTCCAGTTGTGCCAGTCATCAGTTGGTCACTGCCACAATTTCTGTGCTATCTTTACCCAAGCACATCTTGAAAGCAGGGCAAATTGTATGTCAAAGGGTTTGAGGCTGTTTTAGTGTATGAGACCCTCCAGTAGAAGTCATGCACTTTTACAGAAGATGGCCAGTTCAGGCTCTATATCCTCTATTGCTAGGAGTCTTAACTAGGGTCACTCTCAATAAATCATGGGAGTTTCTATCTAATTCCAGAGATGCCCCAGATTCCAGTTCCAGTTGTCTCTTCTAGTACTCTTTTCTTTCATCTGCCCCACAACTGATATCTGCAATGTATAGTTCTTTTCAATGCCATTGCAATGATTAAGTGAAGACATTCCAATGTGTGGTATGACTAAATTTGATGTACATAAAAACCAGCAATATATTATAAAATTTTCTGTATAATATACAAATGTAATTTGGTAGTTGACAATGTAATCAAGACAAGATCTGTGATGAATAAATGTATTCAACATATTTACCATATACAGATAAAATGTAAAGACCTAAAACATAAATTTCATCTTTTAATTTTACTTTCATAGTTGATTATTTTAGCATTAATGAAAATGTTAAATTTTATGAAATTTAAAATTTATCATGTCATAGCCATTAAAACTTGAAATGAAGTATTCTAAATTATTTTAGTAAAAGAAAATAATAATTTATATAATTATAATTTCAATTTTAAGCAATATTACAGAAAATATTTGTGAGAACATTCTCCTTTGCCTTCAGCCTATGGCCAAAACAATTTACTTTCCAACTGGTGTTGCTTCAGAGAAAATATTAAGATTATTTTCCTAAGTTTTGTATTCAATGTCTTTCTGAATCATAATATCAGTACAAACTGCAACCATAGTGAAACAGGCCAATTAATGAAGAACTGTTTGTTACACTCCCAACAAATTATATCTAAGACGCTGTAAAACTGTTCCCCACCTGCTTTATCTTATTAAATTACATCTGTAAGTCTAGCATTGACATTAAGCTTCATTTATTATTAGTTCTGAAATTTTTCTCTTTCATCCTTGTGATTCATTATTTTTAGATTCAGATCTGAACAGTAGATCAATGTCCATTTTTCTATATGAATTAAATATCCAACTAAAAGGGTGCGTCTTCATTACATATTTAAAGGCTTTATACTTCAGATACCAGATATTCACTCCTCTCTCTTTGATTGTATTTATATGAATCATCATGCTTTATGTTATCTGAATTGGTTAGAAACATCAATTTGTTTTTTTTCTAAACAAATAACATACATGTATACTTTAAATATTTAAATCCATATTGTATATAATTTAAAAATAGAGTATTACTAAAATTGATATACGTCTATCAAGGAACATAGTGTCACTAATTAAAAGCAATCTACATATAAAATAACATTAGTAATAGTACTTTTTCAATGCTTGCTAAATACTGACACCATGGTCACTGTATATTATGAATTATTCACAAACTTCAAAACTATCTAATATTTACACTTTCTTTATGTTCCCCATTATAGCTGTAAGAGGAAACTTAAAAATATTTCATGATTTTAAAATGTTTTCAAATACACCAGCAGCCAGTCATAGAAGACATCATTTCAAAGATTAATAGTATACTCGGGTTCTTTTTCTTTTTTCTTTTTTGTTTGGATATGGGTAGAATATTTCATGCTGGCAGAGATTCTTCTATTGCTTACAGTTTCTTTAAAGTAGGCACATTTTAAGAAAGAAGGTATCAACAAGCAGACTTCTAGAAACATTGGTGTTTCTGGTTAACATTTATTTTACAGTTTAAATTGTTAATATATACAAGTTTTAAATTCGGTAAATAAATGATGAAATGTTACCTAGAAAAAAGTCTGTTCATTTTTGGGGGTGAAATTTTAAGTAACAGTGTGATGTGGTAATTTCTAAACTTAGGCAAATCTGAAGATTCAGATCTTTGGAAATTACTGACATCATTTCCTCAACAGATGCCTACAGAATAGCCAGCTATGTATAGCTGAGGAGGAAAGTTGTTTGAGGATATTGAGAAACTTGTCTGTGCTTAAATTCCTTGGTTTCTGAAAGCTAACTTTTTAGTTCATTGTAAATTGGCTGAATGTGAATCACAAACATTAATGGAAACAGCTTCTCATCTTCCCTTTGAAAAACAAAAATTCAATATTTTAATGACACTAAAAGATAAATATTTTAAAGTGTGACATATTCTTTACCAGAAATTTTCCATGTCTGCATGAACATGGAAAAACATACATTCCCCAGTATTGAGTACTGACCTTATTTTTGCATTAATGAGATTATATATATTTGATAACAGAATACTTAAGTACATTATCTCCTTGGCAAAGTCAATGAGAAAGAAATATACATCTACTTACATTTATTAGTTTGGAAAAGTATTATTTTTTGTGAAAATTCAAAAGTGTTGCTCAAAGAATTCCACCGAAATAAATATACTTTAAAAGCTTCCTAGGTTATTTCCTTCTTTAAAAAATAGATTTTTTTCCTTCACATATATATCCTGATTACATTTCGCCTCATTCTTCTCTCAGTTCATTTAGAATCCACTTCTATCAGATCTACCCCCTTTATCTCTCTCATCAGACAACAAACAGGATTCTAACACATTTTAATAAAAATAATGAAACAAAACAAGCACATCAGACTAGGAAAAAACAAAGACTTAAAAGAAGAAAAGCCCAAGAAAAGTTGGAAGGCACAGATATACACACAGACCAACTTGTTCAAACACTCAGCAATCCCCCTAAAACACTAAACTGGAGCAATAGTTATGTAAATATTGAAGAGTAAAAAGAGAAACAAGATATATGTATAGTTCTGACCCAACATTATGAGATAAGAAACCTCCAAAAATGCCAAACAGTTCTTTTTTTTTTTTTTTTTAATCTATGCCGGGCATGAAGTCTACTCTTAAGTGTAGAGAGTAGTTTGTTTTACTGGTGATACTCCTTTTCAAAGAATTAAATTTTATATTTGTCAGTGGTTATCAATTGATATGTAAAGGTAGCACATTTTCTTTATCTATTCTGTTGAGGGACATCTAGCTTGTTGCTAATTTCTGAGTATTACCAATAGAATGACAAGAACGTTTTTCAACAGTACATTTGTAATAAAATGTAGATTTTTTATGTGTATATGCACAAGCATAGTATCTTAGTCAGTGTTCTATTGCTGTGGAAAGTACCATGAGACAACAACTCTTATAAAAAAAATAATGGGGCTTGCTTACTGTTTCAGAAATTTAGTCCATCATCATTCTGACAGGTACCATGGTGACAGGTAGGCATAGAGGCTGGAGACTAGCTGAGTCCTTCCTCCAGATCCATAGGCAGCAGGCAAGGAAAACCCCAAAACCTACTCCCAGTGACACACTTCCTCCAAAAAGCAACACCTACTCCCACCACATGTATCCCAATCCCTCAAGTATCACAATTATCTGATGACCAAGAATTCAAATACATGAGCTTATCTGGGTCATTCTTATTCAAACCAACACAGGTTGTATAGATGAATCTTAAAGCAGATTGATTTACATGTCAGGAGGAACTGCCACAGTGATTTCCATATTGACTTATACAAGTTTGCAGATCAGCACACAGTGGATAGGTGCTCCCCTTATTCCATGTCCTAGCTAGCATGGCCTGTGATGTGTTTTATTGATTTTCTTCTTTCTGGTGGTTGTGAGATGAAATCTCCAAATAGTTTTGATTTGCATTTCCTGATAGCTAAGGAATCATTTATCATTTCTTCAAGTATTTCTCAGGCACTTGAAGTTCTTGCTTTGAGAATTCTGTTTAGACCTTTACTCATTTTTTAATTGTGTGTTTTTGATATCTATTGTCATTTGAGATCATTATGTACTTTAGAAATTATCCCTCTAAATGATATGAAGTAGAAAAAATATTATACCATTTGTAGTTTGCAACTTTGCCCAAATGTTGGTGTCTTTGGCATACAGAAGCATTTTGTTATAATGTGGTCCCACATATTAATTTTGAATTTTGGTTCTAGTGCTAATGGTGTTCTGTTCAGAAAGTCTTTTTCTTTTAAATCAGTTCAGAGGTATTCTCCACTTTCTCTTCTATTTGTCTCAGAGTATATAGTTTTTTTTTTGTTGTTGTTGTTGTTGCTGAGGTCTTTGATCCATAGGGAGTTAAGTTTTGTTCAGGGTGATAAGTACAGACTTATTTGGACTACATGGAGTCTTTCAGTTTGACCAGAACCATCTGCTGCTGATGTTTTTGTTTTTTAAAGTGTAAAGTGTATATTTATAACTTCTTTATAAAAAATCCAGGTGTTTGTATGTGTCAGGATTTATGTCTGTATCTTAAACTCTATTCTATTTTTAATGAGTATTGTGTGTCTGTGTCTGTGTGGGGAGAGTGGGGAAGTTTGGGGATGGTGATATTGTTTATTTCTGAGGGTTCTCAGGATCTTGTTTTTTTAGCTCTCTGGGTTGTTTATATTTCTATACTTGCTCTTTCAAAACCTGTGAAGACTTGTCTTGGAATTATGATTGGGGATTGTATTAAATCTGTATATCATTTTTGGTATACCTTTACTATTTTAATCTGACCAATCACTGAGCATGAAAAGTCATTTATTCTTCTGATATCTGTTTCAATTTATTTCTTCAATGTCTTTAAGGTTTTGTATTATTTATTATTTTTTCATTTCTTAGTCCATTTGCCATTTGTATACAGGAAATCAACTAATTTGTTTAGTTAATTTTGCATCTAGCTACTTTACTCACAGTATTTTTCAGAGGTAGGGATTTCCAATTGAACGTTTCAGGGTTGCTTATGTATATTTTCTTATAATCTTCAAATAGCAAAACCTTGACACCTTACTTTCCAAATTATATCCCCTTGACCTACATCAGTTGTCTTATTGCTGTAGCTAAGACAAGTACTATATCGAATAGGTACACAGAGATGTGACAATCATGTTTTTTTCCTGTTATTTGTGAAATTTCTTTAAGTATTTTTTTTCCATTTAAGTTGATATTGTCTATGGACTTGCTGTCAATTGTCTTTATTATGTATAGGTAAGCTATTTGTATATATCTTGTCTACAGGACTTCTATCATACGGGTGCTGAATTTTGTCACAGGCCTTTCTGCATCTAATAAGGTAATCATGTGCTTTTTCATCTATCTGTTTATAAGTTAGATTACTTTATTTGATTTAGATACATTGAACAACTGATGAAGGCTATTTGATTATGGTGAATGGTGTTTGTGATGTGTTCTTGGATTAAGTTTGCAGGTATTTTATTTTGAAATTTTTCTTCTATGTACATGAGGAAAATTGGTCTGTAATTCTGTTTTAAGGTCTTTACATGGTTTCGGTATCAGCATAAGCCTCCTAAAATTGATTGGGAAATATAACTTCTGTTTCTCTTATATAGAATAATTGAAGGAGTATTGACATCAAATTTACTTTGAAAGTTTGGGAGAATTCTGACCTGAAACCATATGTCCCTGGCCTTCTTTTGATTAGGAGGCTTTAATGTCTTCAATTTCAACAGGGTTGTAGGAGTGCTTAAATTCCTTATCTGATCTTGATTTAATTTAGTATGTCATATACACTAAGGTAATTATCCATTTCTTATAGATTTTTAAATTTGGTGGAGTACAGGTTTTTGTTTTTGTTTTAAAATGTATCCTAATTATTCTCTGGATTTCCTCAATGCCTGTAGTTTTGTTCCCATTTTATTTCTAATTTTGTTAACTTAGCTTTTGTCTTTCTGCATATTAGTTCATTCAGGCTAAATTTGCCAGTTATATTGACTTTATCAAAAATCCTTTCACTGTTTCTTTATAGTTTTTGTTCTTTTATTTGTTTTTCTGCTTCTGTTAGATCATTTCTAATCATACATTTTTGGGATATGATTTCCTCTTTTTGTTCTAGCACTTTCAGTTGTGTTTGAAGTTTATTTGTATTATGGGTATCTGTTTTGTTTTGTTTTGGTTGAGACAGGGTTTCTCTGTAATGCTTTGGAGCCTGTCCTGGAACTAATTCTGTAGTCCAGGCTTGCCTCAGAATCACAGAGATCCTCCTGCCTCTGCCTTCTGAGTGCTGGGATTAAAGGCATAAACCGCAGACTCCCAGCATATGTCTCCTTTTTGAAATATAGATATTTAATGCTGGGAACATGGCTCTTAGAATAATCATTATTTTGTCATATTTCAATATGTTGTGTATGTATTTTCATTCAAATTTAGAGAAACTTTAATCATCTGTCATGTCCCGTTTTTCATTCAATAGTATGTTGTTCAGTTTCAATGTGTTTGTAAGCTTTCTATTATTTCTGTTCTGGTTTAATCTCTGAGTGTCAGATAAGATTCAGGGTGTTAGCAGGGCGTTGGTGGCACACGCCTTTAATCCCAGCACTTGGGAGGCAGAGGCAGGTGGATCTCTGTGAGTTCCAGGCCAGCCTGGTCTCCAGAGTGAGTGCCAGGATAGACTCCAAAGCTACACAGAGAAACCCTGTCTCGAAAAAACAAAACAAAAAGCAAAGCAAACAAACAAACAAACAAACAAAAGATTCATGGTGTTATGTTGATTTTATTATACTTGTTCAGACTTGCTTTGATTTTGAGTCTCTGATGAAACTTAGGGAAACTTTCATGAGTTACTGATAAAAAGGTATATTACTTTCTGTTTCAGTGAAATCTTCTCTACCATACCTCTTAAGTATATTTCTTTAAAAATTCAGTAATCTTCAGCATTTCTGCATTTAGCTTAGGTCTGGATCACCTGTTTATTGGCAAGAGAGGGGTAATGAAGTGAACTACTATCAGAGAGTCAGGGTCAATATGTGTTTTAAACTTTAGTAGTGTTTCTTTTATGAATTTGTTTGATCTTATGTTTGGGGAATGGATGTTAAGAACTGAAATGTCATCTTGGTGAAGTTTGCTTTTGATGACTTTACAGTGTCTTTTCCCATCTCTTTTGATTGGTCTTGGTTTGAATTCTATTTTGTCAGGTGTTAAAATGGCAACAGGATCTTGCTTCTTATGTCCATTTGCTTGAAATATCTTTTTCCATCCTTTTACCATGAAATGATTTCTATCCTTCATGTTAATGTGTGCTTTTTGGATACAGCAGGAGGATGAATCCTATTTTCACATCTAATGTATTTTTATATGTTTTTTTCAGTAATCAAGATTATTGATATTGAGATTTATTTGGGTTTGAGGAAGATTATAATGCTTTGTTCTGATATCGGCATTGTTTTTGTTTAATGGCTACTGTTTGTTGTTGTCTGTTTAATTTTTCTTGGCTTCTGTAGCCCTATCTGATTCTTAGGAAGATCCACTAGTCCCTTGCAAATATGGGAAGAGGGTGAGAAGAAGACAGAAAAGGTAGTCTGCTGTAGAGCTTGGGATGAAACTGTGGGACTGGATTTGAAGGACTGGAGGTACAGTGAAGACACAGCTTGTTTACTCATTTTTCTTGCTTACCTGTCACTTTCTTGGCTGTGGGGTTCACAGGGAATGCCTGATGGAGTTTTGGGTGGGATTAAGTTATGAGTTGGGGCATAGTAGTTGAAGAAGAAGGTCCATGTGATTCACTGGAACTGGGAGTGGTGAGTGGGGGATGCAATAAGTTATCAGCCAAAGAGCTATAGGTGAGCTACAGAATACAACTGGAAGAGAGGAGATAGAGGTGAAAATCTGCCTTTTCTCTACTTTGATTCACTTTCTTGAATAGTCTATGGGTTTTCCAGAACAAACCTGTAGAGCGTGGGGCTGGGATAATGGCTAATTGGGCAGAAGGAAGTTTGGAGTGGAAGAAATGTGTGATCCAGTAGAACTGAGGATAGAGAGGAAAGGGAGACTTCAACAGATAATCTGCTACTGACCTGAGGATGAGACTGGAAGATTGGATTTGGAGGAGAGGAGGAAGCGGTGAAGACATGCAATTAGCCTATCTGTTTCCATTGTTGGAATACACTTTCTAGGTCTTAACTATTCACAAAAATTAAATGTCACTATAACTGATGATGCTTCTTATAGCATACATTTAAAGAGCTTAATAACCTTAAAGAAGAAAAAAAACATTGTGTGAATGATGTTATACATAGAGAAAATAAAAGCAGTTACCTTTTTATTTCTCATACATATTTCTTCAATATACATATCAGTCATAGACTGAATAGAATAAAAATCCTGAATTTTTTCACTAGAAATTAAACTTATTAAGATATCAAACTTAACAATTTATAGTTTTTATGATATGGCATACTTAAAAAATTAATTATTCTTCAATTCAGAGAAGTAGTAGCTTAAATAGTAAAAAAAAATCCAGTATCACTCAGGAAATCTGATTATTCCTTATAAGGATGCAATAGCAAATATAATAAATACTTAAGTGTATTATTAGAATTTAAAATATTATTAGTTCATGTTAACATTGACAGCACAGATAGTGAGTCTTACTGAGACATTTGCTTTCAGACATATCTTTGGTTATATTCACCTTCTGTTGCTTGCTGCTTCTTCATCTTCTTCTTTTTCCTTCAAAGCAATAGTGCTACTTTCATGCCATCTTTTTTGCTCTAGAGAATCTTAGAGTTTTATCATCTATGATCTGCTTTGTTATCTCAATGAGATTATTTTCTGGAGAAAAGAAATTCTTTCAGGAAAATATGAAGCAGGAACAGCAAGTAGACATTGAAAGTGTTTAGGAAATAAATATCTAGTCAAAAATTAGCTAGTGAAATATACTTAAAATATGGCTGTAATATAATTAGAATTGTAGAAGTTCAGAGTGTGAATTCAGAAAAGCAAAGAAAGCTCAAGGCTAGATGATCTTTTTCAAGATTTTAATGTTGTCCCTAAAATAAGTCAACACCTGCATTTTTGAGCAAAGAAATAGAACATGAATATAATTTTAACACTTTGCATCATCATGTCATCTGCAAATTTTTATTTTTCTCTTTAATACAACCCAAGTTAATTTTATATTGATTTCCATCTCTCCAAGTTTATAGACAAATTTATTTGTATAAACATTATTGTAATATAGAAATGTCAATGATACATAAGTCATTATTTAAAGACTAACAAATTAGACTCAAAGACTTCCTTAGTTATGATAAATTAGGTATAAAATTTCAGACGCATAAAGGTAAGTATTTTCTCTAATTTTGGCAAATACAACTGGACTGGCTTTTATGACTAATTCTTACTTGATAACTTTTTTAGTTGTATATAATTTAATATGTTAAAGTTAAAACCTTTTGTAATTAAACAGAAATGGGGAAATGCTGTAGAACAATTGTTTTGCTCTGTAAATATGTATTGGTTAATAAAAATTTGATTGTTCTATGGCTGGACAGGAAGAGACTGGGCAAGAGAACCAGACTTAGGAAGGTGCTGGGAAGATGAAGGGCACTTTCTTAGGAGTTGCAAATGAGATGCAGATGAAGCAGGACATGAACAAGCCATGCTGAAAGGAGGTACCTGACATGTGGCAGAGAGTATATTAAGAAATATGGGATAATGTAAATTGTCTGAGCTAGTTAGTAACAAGCATAAGCTATCAGCCAAGCTTTTATAATTAATAATAAGTCTCTGTGTAATTTGGGAATGGGCACGCAGTATAGAAAAGTCTGCCTACAGTATGTGCTCACTTATAAGGGGGCTGTTATCTGTAAAGTAAAACATAATCATGCTACAATCCACAGACCCAGAGAAGCTAAGTAACAATGAGGGCCCAAGTGGGATACATGAATATCCATGAAAAATTAGAAATAGAATAAACATCATGGATGGTGGGAGGGGGAGGGATCGGTGGAATGAGGATGGAGGTAGAAAATTTTGGAGGAGATGTCTGGAATTAGGGAACATCTCAGGAATGAGCTAGAAACACAGTGTGATTGAAACCCCAGGAATCTACAAGGATGACCCTAGCTAAGATTCCTAGCAGTGGAAGATACAGAGCCAGAACTGGCCATCTCTTGTATCCAGGAAAGAATACTGGTGGAGAGATTGCCTCTGCCAGTTTATGAAGAGAAATGGATGAGGAGTGAATGGGAAGGAGGAGGAGGGGGGAGGTGGAGAGGGGACTGGGGGAGAGGAGGGAGGAGAAACTGGTCAGGATGTAAAAATGTAACTGTCAAAATTACATAAACTTTCAAAGCAGATTTTCTTCACTCAGTATAATGTCTCTGAGACTTATCCAAATAGTATATTAACTCATACCTCATTTATTTTTATTGCAGATTAATAGTCTATTGAATAAATTCCTAGCGTTTGTTATGAGTAAAATCCCATGGTCAATTGTTAGAGAATACATGAACTCATAATAGTTATTAATATAGCTATTGTATACATGTATGTATAGAATTTATGTTTCATTCCATGTGAAAATTTCTCAGAAATAGCAATATGGATTCATGTCCTAGTTAAATGGTTAATTTCAAAAGAAACTGTAGACTGATTTCTGGATGGCTAGCAGTAGCTTAGACTTCTTATATGGTATATTTCTTACTGCAGGCATTATACATTTTCTTTACTCTGCATTCATCCACTATCAAAATTGGTAACGGTAGCTTGATATGTCATAATGTACTTTTCTAAATTACATTGAAAAAATCTAAAAATGTCAGCCATCTATGAAGGAGATAGCATAGTGGCCAATATGCAGAACCAGTGGTTGGTATTTTACATACCAGAAAAGAGACGAACACATTATATCTAAACAGTGATAGCAATCAAATAACCACTTGCATATGATATACATAATAATTATAAATAATCTTATTTTGCTTGTGTTCACAGAGAGGCTGAAAGTGGAAGTTGGGTTTCCCCACTGTTTAAGACCATTTTTATTTTATGTTGTGCTGCAGGGCTCCTGGTATAGCCAAGACTATGAACTGGAAGTGGAAATGATAAAACAGTCCTAGGGAAAACAGTCATAAGAAATTCTGCCATGAAGAGAAAGACCTATCAGGAACTTCAGATTCATTTCACCAGTTGCTCCTGTGGATGTTGTCAGTGCCCAAATTCGATGACAGTTTACCTATCTGATATTCTTTTTAAATTTATTTTTGAGACTGTAATATTATTACAATATTTATTCCTTTTCTTTTCTCTTTCCCAGTCTTCACATGTAGCCACTCCTAGATTCAAAGCCTATTTCTTTAATGGGTATTACATGGATGTGTGTGTGTGTGTGTGTGTGTGTGTGTGTGTGTGTGTGTAGGCAACTAATTGATGATATTAATTTTTTGACTACTATTCTGTCTTGTTTAATATTACATTATACTGCTTATATCCAAACACAAGTAGAAACCATCTATGTACTATCAATTCTTAATCATTTGCATACTTTTTAGTTCATAAAGAGCCTATATTTGTTTCTTTAGTCATTTTACTTTATATTTTACTCATTGATTTCACATTTAATTAGAAGGCCGTTAAGTCCGTCTGGCTTTCTGTGTTATAAAATATATACATCATGAAAGAAATCATTCTGGATTGATAGCTCTGCCAGTAAGTGCATCACTAGAAACATTTATTCCTTTATCATTTCTACTAAGTGAACATATTAACTGATTATACCCAGTCTCTTTGATATTCACTCTCAGCACACCCTCTGCCTTGCTCTTTCATGGAGGGTTGCAGCTGGCCTTTCATATCAGTAGGTATGTCTTGCTCAATTAATTTTGGCAAAGTTCACTTAGCAGGAGCTGTCTTATCATTTCTTGACAACTGTGCGTATAATTCTATCATAGCACAAGTGTTTCTCCCCAATTTAGTAATTTGAAACATATGAAATAATTTTAGAATAAATGCTCTCAAACCATAATTTTTTACTTACAATTTTTTTTTTGTTGAGAGTATTTTGCAAGTGCAGTTTTCTCATTACACAGTTATGGTCAAGGACATCCCTTTTAAAGATTTATTATGTTATTTTTAATTATGTATATGTATTCTTCTATGTGGGTATTTGTACATTAGCATAGGTTTCTGTGGAGCTCAGACCATAACATTCAATTCCCTGGAACTTATTTTACATGCATTTGGGACCAACCTACGAATGGCACTTGGAACTGAACTTAGGTTTTCTAGATGAGCAGCAAGTATCATTAACAGGTGAGCTTTCTCTCCAATTCTGTATTTATATTATTACATTTGATAGCCATATGCATAGTGTTTATTGTGCATAATACAAATATAAGCATGTGATTAAAATACCTCATGCAATGTTGTTATTTGAAAGTGTATCAAAACTGCCCAGAGTTTTACATGATGTGTTATTTCCACTTGGCAATAAAAATTACTAATTTGTATTTACAAAGTATCTTAATAATCCTAAAATTAATGATGTGTGCTTTGTGTACATGAAAAAACTATTGCTTTAATTAGGCATCCTCTGAATTCCAAACTGCTAATGTACTACCTTTGAGTAGATCCTGAGATGAATCCCAGAAACTCCATTTTCCAACAATTTAGATACAAAATACCTGAGTTTAGTTCACATTAACATCATAAATAGAAATTGGAAACTTAGTAACAAATTTCTTGAAGTATTTTTGAGAGTCATTAATTTGAAGCAGCCCAGATCATGCTGGCTTCAAGTGTTCTTACCTCTACTCCCATATGATTGAAGGAATTTCAGTAGAATTCTCTCTGAGGTTATCAGGGAACTAGAACAGGATCAGAGTAAGAAGATAACTTCGAGATCAAAGAGAAACCAGTAATTTATACTCTTAAAATATCCCTAGATTGATGGAGAAGGGAGACAAATTATTCTAAGTGGTTACATTGTATCATGTCAATGCAAAGGTAAAGGAGTTAGTGGCTGCTTCAATGAGCATTATCTAAGAGGATTTGTTTCTAGTCAGAGTGGAATTATAAATTATATATTTCTTGATACTAATAAAAGAAATTTCAGATTTTAGATTACAATAAACCTGTCTGTCATAATTTAAACATATACATAATAGCTAAATGTTGCAAATGGAAAGCATGCAATATGGATACAAGTTTAGCATCAATATGGTTTACCTTGTAGTTGTTTAATCAAAGTTGAGAAATGCAGTCAAAATCAACAGAATTGTGTAGGTAGTTTACGTTTGAGGGCAAAAGGCTGTTTCATTAGTTGATCATTTATAAAAGCTGGTATAATTGAGATTTTTTTCCCTAAAGAATATATAAGCATCTTTGATTTGACTTCTATGTAAAATTATCAATTTCCTACTGACAATACAGTGCACAATAAGTTTGGGTTAGTTTTCATTCCTTAGCATATGGTGTGCATGTCAGGATACTGTAACAAATGATAGTGGTGGCTAACAACAAAAAGGAGGAATATGAAAGTGGATGGGTGTGTCAAACACTTTGCTACACAATCCCAGGAATTGGAATTCACATTCATAGCACTCAAACAAATGTCAGCTGGGCTTTTCAGCCTGCTTGTAATCCTAGAGCTCTGTTAGAGTCAGGTTCTGTGACTAGCCAAATAGCAATCTCTGGTTTCAAATAAGAGACCCTTCCTCAGAATGTAAGATAGATAACACTCAAAGAAGACAATGAATGTAAACCTAGATATGCATGTTCATATACATATATGTGTTTTTACAGTCATGCAAACACACATGCACACATTGAAATACCAAAAATACATGTACACAATTGAAAATGTATTCAAACTTTACATCTTCCTTGTATGAGAGCAATTGAAATCCTAGCTGACATTCAATAATTCAGCCTTACAAATGAATATCAGCCACATTTTCTTTTCTTTTACAATAATAAACTTTCAAAGAATACCCACCACTAATTAATAGCTTTTATCATTAGGTGATGTAAATATAATTTGCATATGGCTAAGTGAATAAAGCCAATCCAAAACCATGTCTAATCTGAAAGGTAAAGAAACACTCTCGTCATCCCATGTGCACAAAAAGCAAGCAACAAATCCAACCAACACCAAGGTCCTCCTTTGAAGAGGGTTCTTGAGATTCACACCTACCACTTCTTGTTTTCATCCACAAAAGAAGAATACTGATGCTCTTTGGTGACTTTAGAATAAAATCAATAAAGTTACATAAAATGTCTAGCCCCTAGATCCACATAGATTTGGTTCAACTGGATGATTAAAAGTTCAAGATCTGTGTGTGAGTACGCACACAGAACATAGAAACATCCCAAACAATCCACACATGATTCCTTTTTAAAAAACTTTTATAAACATTATTATAAAGTACCTGCACGTAAAATCACATATTTCTTTCTAAATTTTGTCTTCACACTTTGGATTTATATCATGACAGTTGTGCTAGCCCAGCTTTAGAGTGGTTCTTTTTATAATCTGTGTTACTATGTAGCCCAGATTATCCTCAAATTCTCCACTCTTTACAGACACATCACCTGCTTAAGCTCCCAGGTGTTGAAATTGAAGTATCAACCACTATGCCCAACTGGTTGCTCAACTTTGGTTTCAACAGATTCAGTTCTATGCTTGCTGACATGGGGACAAATGTATGATGTAACTAATTACAGTGATTTACGAGAGAGACCTTCATACGACCAACACTTTACAGGGAATGATAGTGTTAACATACTATTCTAATGCACAGAAGCACCTCATTACTCATATACTCTTAGAGCATGTGCATGAGTGGTGATGTTCCATCCGGGTTGTAAACAACAAATCCTTTAAATGACATTTTGACTACAGACAGATGCCATTTTCAATTATATTGTATGCTCTCTGAAATATAGTTTGACAATGCCTAGTCAAGTCAAGTAATTACATCTTATTATACTGAATGAGGTAATGCATGGCTAGGTGCAATGTAATTAATATTAAATTAGTACTCCCTATAAACATGGGATATATTTGAGAAAGTTTAATTATTTCAATTGGAGAACCTGGCCCAACTTTAGAATGTCTCATTCAATCTAGAAAAAGTAATTTAAAAATGGATCTTTTTATGTCATTCGTTAAAAGGACACACATCTTTATTTTAGATTAATACATTATTTTTATATTAATGACAAAAATGTTTTCAAAGCTTCACAACATTACTAAATTAGACTTTTTAAACATTAACGCTCACTTTAAACCTAGGAAATAAAATACATTATACACCCATACATGCATGTAATTTAACGTCTGACATAAAAAAGAAATCAATATTAACATTTAATAATTATTACTATAGTATTTGAAGTTTCCTGCATGGCAAGAGAAGAGCAGTTGGAACAGTTACACAGGAGCTATCCTCCAAATGGAAATATGTTTCTTAAATTGAATTCTGTGTTTTGCCATCAGCTCTATTTTTTCACTGCTGGAGTCTGAAGCAGAGCTTGTACACATGCTAGGCAATTCCTGTATCTCTCAGCTACATTCTCAGGTTCTAATTTTAATGTTTCTTCTTTGTAAGTAAAGCATACGTAATCCAAGTATTTTGTTTTCTTGTTAAGATCTGCCATGGTGGTGCATCACTCTCCTCCAAAAAATATTCAAATATCTCTTGAACACTTTCAATAAAAGAACAAGAAGTTGCTAAAGACTTACCTGAATAATTTTTGAGATGTCAACTGGTACATTTTAATTGATGCATAAAGCTCTCCATTTGAATTAATATTTGCAAGTGTGGAGGAAAAGAGTTATAGGAACAAATTAATGGAATATTTTCATGTATTCTCAAATGTTTAACACTTGTACTGATAAACACTATAGGGTGATTCTGTAAGTATATGTCACAGGTTCTATTTTCCCTTCAACTCAGAACTGAGTTCAACCCTTCCTTGTTAGTTTACTTTTGAAGTAATGTATACAGCTCATAACAAAGAATAGTAAGGCCAATTATAACAGTATCATTATCTCTGGTTTATCGATTTCATATTTGTATAAAGAAAACAAAGCAGAGAAAACAATGGTATGAATGGCCTGAAGTTAAAAGTGTAGTAAAGATGAATAATATTTTGAATAAAATAAATTACCAGTTCATATAATCTTTGAGTCTGTCAAATTTGCTTATGTTCTGTATTTCAAACATTGATCATGAAGGCAGTAGGGATTGGACACACTTCTACAATGATGAATGAGCAGCAACATCATCCATATCCCTCAAAGAGTGACACATCCATCCTGTGTCTTGGCGTGCTAATGTCCCTGTCATGATGGCCTCGGATGAGAAGCTAGTACTTCAAGATCTCTCTTTCAGAGTGCTGTGCTCAGTTACCTGGCAGAGTGGTGAGTCTAAAGGCACAGACTTTACCCTTCAACTAGAAAAACATTCATTGTCCTTTTTTCGTTCTTCTAAGAATCCTTGTACCAAGGTCCTGATAAATGAATACATAAGCTCTACTACTTATGTCCAGGATGCTTCCTTTCCTCCCTCCTACACATTAAATTTGGCCTTAACATCTGATTCTCAGAGTATACAAATTATGGCATCTTCAAAATGAAGTTCAGTTATAGATATGATGCCTGCAACTGAACCTTGTAAGTATGCCCAATTTGTACTAATGGTCAGTAAGGTACCTTCATTTATTCATAGAAATTTCTGTAAGAATTATTGGTATTAGACAGCAGGGACCTGAGGAGATTTTAATAAATTCTGTGCTATCTGGGCTATGCTGGAAGCGTGATAGGCCACAATTCTGATAACAGTATCTCCACAAACTACTGCCCAACAAAGAGTGTTTTATTTTCAAACTGTGCAGCAATGGTGGAATTAGACATGCATTGTGAAAATAAGTGTAAAATTTAGACACATGTCCTGTTTTTCACACTTTCTTTGAAAGCTATATATTTTAGCATATACCATCTTCTATTTTACACTATTTTGAAATCTTCCCATGATCACAGAATTTTGTGATGTGCTAAAGTGAGTAAGATACTCAGCTTTTAAAATTTCAATTTGCAAGTGTTAATTAGTATCTACCATGTGAAATAGGTCCTGGAAAGGTTGTTAGAAAAATTAGGAGATAAAGTGGAGAGAGGCAAAGTAAAGAAACAAATTACTTCAAAGCATCAAAGGGGGCAGAATAGAATAATGGAGGTAGGGACAGAAAGGGAAAATAAAACAAGCACCTAACAGGCTAAAGGTTTTGCTTTCACTAACTTAAAGTGAAATTTTGGTGAAATTACTTCTTCACTTATATGGATTATAAGTGAATTATCTCATTCTCTTTTTTCTCTTACTTGAATCCAGTCAAAGAGTAGTTCAAATAAGCTAGTTATAGCTTTCTATTTTGAGTAGTTTATAGTTAAAAGAAATAAAATACAGAAAATTTGTTCTTAATTTTGTTCTTTTTCATAGTAGGATCCTTTAACATTTGAGAAAGCTCTTAAAAATCCCATGCTTTGTGTGACTATTTAGATTTTTTCTTAAACTATTATTCCCATAAAATCACAATAACAAGATTTTACAATTAATTCTTTACCTACAGCAAACAAACCTGTTAAGGTGGAAGTCCATGTCTGTACTAGGTAAGTTGTTGGCTTCCAGACACTGTTCTTGGACTCTTTTTAAGAAGAAAGTCTAGATAAATGGAAGTAAGAAAATGAGACTCATAACATCTGTGGGGTCTTGTTTTAATAAACGTATAAAGCACATAAGACAAAGTACACCAGAAGGCTCCATGAATATTTTGTACCTTCATGGCTTTTTCTTTGGCCACAGATTATTATAATATATAAGATAATTATGAATTATTAACTCTCGCATTCTTATGTGGATAGTAATCTATGCAGACTCAAACCTAAAATCTAACATGGAGTCAAAATTTTCATTTCCAGTGCGTGAGTCACGATGTACTGCTTCCCAGTAATATATCAGATCATTTGCAACCAACTAATGATGAAAATATAGGCAAGTCTACCTTTGTCTAGGCACAAAAACAAAAGGTTTAAGCCATGCTATTGGTGAAAAGGAGCACATGTTGTCTATAAACTTTTGTAACACAGTCCATGCTCCATTACTGTTAACACATGCCACCAGTCAAACTACTTTTCATATCACCATAGGAAGACATAAACTCATTGACAACTGAGCCAAATTATGGATAACCCTCTGAATATATATATGGATATATATATGGATATATCCATATGACCAAAAATTTTCAGTTTTAAACAAGCACAATAAGTTTATTTAATTATTTAATCAAACTGTTTTATGGCACGAGTCTTATAGCAACAATGGTTGCAAGGCAGACAGAAAACATTGTTTTTGTTTGTTTGTTTTAATTTCTAAGGATGTGCAGGTACCCTCTGAGAACAGAAGAGTAGTTACAGGTGATTAAGGGCTTCCCCTACATGGTTGCTGAGAATCAAACCTCGGCCCTCTGAAAGAACAGGACTTTCTCTTAATAATTGAGTTATTTTTCCCTCCAAGAAGCTGAATTTCATGGTATCATTAATTAATAATGGACATCCATTCAAGGATGTAAGTGCTGAAAGGTCTAATCTAACAGTGACAGGTTGAGAAAGGCAACCTAGCATGATTTTCATATCAGTAGCCTCTTTGTGTGCTATTCTTTCTTTTCTGGTTATAAAACTTGATTTCATTTGGAAAGATAGCTTTATAGTTTAGTCTTAGACCTACTAGGTAACTATATTTCTTTACTGCCAGCTCCTATAGAGAAATGTAGAGTGTTTAATTTAAAGTAAATTAATTTGAATTTAATTTAAAGTATTTTTCAAATCTTCACATGTGAAGGATTTGGGTATGCAAGAGAAAAGGGAGGATATAATGTAGCCTCTCGTGTTTATGTTAGAAACTGTAAAAATTGATAATAAACAATATATTCAGATACAATTTCATGTAGATGATATGTTGTGCAGTCATCCCAGAAAACCCAGCAAGGTCAAAAACTAAGCACTCACTGAATTTTCACTTTCATGATAGTTTCCAGTTTGAACTATTTATCCATAGGAATCATACATTAAACATTATCAAACATAGTACAATAATATTATGTAGTTGGTGACATGTGATCTCTTGATGCATTTTTCTACATATTTCAAATTCTTCAGCTGTCTCCATGGCCCTTGATGTAGTGTACATATTCATGTGAGGAACTACAATTCTCATAGTTGATATTATTTTCTAAATTGCCAGTTGAATCTGATAATACTGAACTACAATCTGACATTATCATGTCTCTGCAATCATCTGACTTTATACTTCAGCCCATCCCAGAGTCCTGTGTCCTTATAGGGATTTTTTGCATCCTATCCTATATGGTTTAAATAACCTAGAACAAACTTATCAGCCTATTCCTTGATGAACATTATTGATGTGTTGAAAACATTCTAAATTCTTTTTGTAGAGTTTCCTTTAATTTGGCAGCACATATGTGTTATCTATATAGCCACCCCACTGTGTTGTAAACACTAGAAAATGGTACCACTATTAAACCAAATGGTTATTTCTAAATTGTTTGGATTACTTTAATTAGCCTGTTAAACACTTTCTTGGACCAGAGTATTTATTCCAGAGTTGTGAGAGAAGAGGGAATATTTTTGAGAGTATAATACAAATACATAATTCATGTTCTTAGTTTATTAATTGTTGTAATCCAGGTGTGTGTGTGTGTGTGTGTGTGAGAGAGAGAGAGAGAGTTAGAGGAGAGAGAGAGGAGAGAGAGACAGAGAGAGAGGAGAGAGGAGAGAGAGAGAGAGAGAGAGAGAGAGAGAGAGAGAGAGAGAGAGAGAGAAAGAGAGAGAGGAGAGAGAGAGAGAGAAAGAGAGAGAGGAGAGAGGAGAGAGAGAGAGAGAGAGAGAGAGAGAGAGATCAGGTGTACAAATATTTCCAAATGCAATTTGCTCAGTCTTTACAATGTTTCTATTGTGTATGTTTTCAGGGCCTACCACTTGGCTTTGGATAACCAATTGGTGTGTTCTTCCCTTAAGAAGGCTATTTCTCCAAATCTTTGCATTTCTTAATTGCCTGTAGTTTTGTCTGTATGGTTGAAGCCTCATTTTCCCCAAGTCTACTTTCTCATTTCTATTGTTTTGTCATTATTAAGCTCATGTTTAGGCAGTGATATTGTTGAAATTTCAGAGTGTAGCTTCTGACATTCCTAGGATACAGACTCTCACAGAAAATTCTCTGAACCTATGGCTCTTTCAATCTTTCTGTCCCTTTTTCCGAGAATATTATATATATATATATATATATATATATATATATATATATATAATGAGGACTGGGTTTCATATCTCTCCATTCTTCATTTTGATTGGTGGTTTGGTGGTAGTTTTCTATAATATCTATAATATCTCTGTTTATTAAAGAGAGAAGTTTTCTTGATGATGGGTGAGTACTACACTTACCTGTATTATAATGCTATAAAAATGAGTTCTTAATTGGTGTAAATAATAAAAGCCCGTAGTCAGATACAGAGGAAAATGATGAGAGATCAGAGAGAAGAAGGAGCAAACCTAAGACACATTTACCTCTTTAACATCTGAGCACACAAGAGAATGAGTTCCCGTTTCTTCCCACTTATATCCTCTCTCTTCCCTGCCATAAACTTCCTGTTTCTCTCCAGTCATGTCACTTTCTGTCTCTGCTTAGCCATCTCACTTCCTGTCTGTCTGTACATTCCTCTAGACCTTTATGGTTAGGTAGTGGCAAGCTCCATTCTCTGATCTTCAGAAAGAAATCCTCACATAAGGCCAACTTATTATGTATGACTTATGCTGCTAAAAGAGTGCTGGTCTTAGGTTCTCCTCTGATTTCCATGACTTCACTACCACAGGTGGTTAATTCTTAACCACTTTCAAAAAGTACTGTAAGGAATCCTACATGTATCTGTTCAGTATTAGTCACTACCTAGAATTTTTTTAATAAACTTTATTTAAGAATACATAAATTATATGAGTTAAAACTTCTTATACCTTTCTGTAATCAACATAAGGAAATTTTACTTATATTTTTCTATACATTATTTCTCAAAATTTACTGCATTGATTCTGCAGTTTTAGTTCACTTTTACAGGTAGATTCAGAACACAAGAATTTGATTTGAGAGGGTTTTGAGAGTTAGTATGGATTCAGGAATGTTCTTGAATACGTGACATAGCAATGTCTTATTTTGCTGTTGCCTTCTGTTCCTGTGACTCACTATTTCCCTCTGGCTTTCTCAGGTTTCTATCAAGTTAATACTTTCTCAACTCAACAGTGCCTGAAACCTCGTCTTGACATTAATCACTGTGAAACTAACACCTAGCACACCCTTGAGTTTAACTCTGTCCACACAGTAGTGAATCAGTCATGGAAACTGAAAATGGTGCCTCTTCAAATCAAACCACTCTTTAAAAATTGCTCATGAAAATTTGAAATTTAAGTTTTTCCTAGTTCTTAAAATCTTCTCTTGAAAGTTAATATACTTTAACAATACCATCAGGTAAATGTTAACTTGGTGGATAAGGAATTAGTAACTATCATTATTTAATGTTATTTTACTAAATGGACTGGCCTCAAGAGCTGGTGTGCATATGAAGTGATAAATGTCAATCCATAAACTTGCCAGAAATATTTCACATGATAAGATCTGATTATAATAGTCATGGGGTTATTTTTTCCTACAAATGAAAATATGTTGATGTGGACTCCATCCTAAATAAATAAACTACTCAGCTTAATGTTCATTGACTCATTTGTTTCTCCTAGGATGTGGAAGCAGGAAGTATCTGAGATTCACTGTTAAGATCAGTGTTACTTGAACCTTAACAAAGGGTATTAGAATTGGTAAGAGGTAAACTGCTGTACTTTTGAAATCCAATAGATACAAATTTTATTAAAAAGAGAAGAGAAAAGCATAATAGCAAAAATACTGTTAGTCTAGCAATTCGGAAGCAAGAAACATTATACTATGACAAAATGAGACTAGAACAAAAATGAGTTTGAAAATGTAATTATACATAGAACAACCCAAGGTAACTTTCAAAGAAAATGGTATATTTGGGAGACAAAGTAGGTATTGACAGAAAGCATACAGCAAAAATTTTGTTTTCTCAATTATTTATTTAAAGAAGAAATCCAAAATGGTAAGCCTTCTTTACTTAAAAAAAATCACTTTTTGAATTTTGAATACTAAGATATACTAAGCCTATGCATTTCCAAGGTAATCTTTTACTCTGTTGTCCAAGTAACCTTCATGCATCAATTTTCTTTTTGATTCTTGTAAACTACAAGCCTTAAGACACCACACACCTTGTTTGTGTTTTTATCATTTTTGTTGAATTGATTTTTTTAATTATTAGACTATGGATGAAATCTGTGGTCTTGTGAGCTAAACAAATATTCTATAAAATAACTGTAATCATATCCACAGTTTTGAAAGAAACCTAGATGAAATATTATTCAAAATTATGTTATAAACATATGTCAATGTATTATACAGTCAATTGGAATATATATTTAATATCCTATGACAACTAATTTTACCTGGATTCTTTACTTTTCCAATTTCCAACATAATAATAATTATAAAGTAGCTAATTGTAATTTATAAATCATATGCTGAATATATAACAAAAATCCCAAATCCTCTTGTCCCCCTCCACTTCTCAGTTGTCATCTAAGAGTTAATGAATTGACAAATATGCTAACATGAAAGGAGCTTTAAAATCTTAAAGCTATTATACAACACTAATCAATGTTTTCTTCTCTTTAATCTTGTAATTAAATTCCAATGCTGCACATAGCCATAATTTCAGTTGTTGCAATATTGCTTATATGTGCAGAATTTAATTTTCCTTCATGTTCAGTTTTAGTAAATGAACACACTTGTATAAACTCAGTAGGATTAATAAATTATGTGAGTTTCTCTAGTATGAACAAAGAAAAGAGAAAAATTCAGATAAATGACATTGTTTTTGTTTAGAGATTTCATCTTTGTCCTTGGTTACTCTTCTTTTGTTTAAATGTTGTGATTTCCTGTTTATACTAAAGATTAATAAAATATATAACTTAAAATAACTTCAAAACTTCTCATTCTGTTTGCCTTATTCTTGGTGTGACTAAAGGGATCTATATTTATTATTGACTTATTTTAATTAGAAATTCATTGACTTTTAATCATATTAAAGAAAATTATTTTATAAGATTAATTTTTCAATTTTGGCTGTGGCTCTATGTTTATTTTATATTTATTTCTAAAGAGATATATGATTATTTCTGTGTATGTCTTACATATTTTCTTAATGTTTGAAACAGGTATAGAGGATGGTTACTTTGCCTATAAACTGCAATGAACATTTTCTTTCAAAAGATACTCTTTTCTTATGTGGATTTATGTTATATATGGAGGGTGCTTTCTACTTGCAATAGAATCATTCTGTGCTGTATCAATCAAAGATAAGTGAGATGAGTTACAATTATGAATCTGTAACTTATTTCTTTGCATTCTCTGAGATGGGACAAATTTGATCTTCTTGAAAATACAATTATAATCTAGTGTCATTTCTTTTCTCATCCTATTGTCCAAGCTGAGTACTTCTCTATAACACACAGGTGACACCATGACTGTAGTCTCTCTTTCCATGCTCGTGGTCTTTATTTATTTAGTTTTTTAGTTTATTTTGAGACAAGTTATCTCTACCTGCATTATGCTGTCTGTCCGTGAACTCCCTATGTAGACTATACTTGAATTGAACTCACCTACCACTCACATTAAAGTTGTGGGCAACTCAAAACTCAACTCCAAATGGATCAAAGACATCAACATATGTCCAGGTACCCTAATTCTGACAGAAGAGAATATGAGGGACAATCTTGAATTCATTGATGTAGAACATGATTTTCTGAACAGGACATGGATATCACAGATTCTAAGATCAACAATCAGCAAATGGGACTTCATAAAATTTAAGAACTACTATATGGTGCCAGACACCATCATCTGAACAAAATGGCAGTCTACAGAGTGGAAAAAAAATCTTTACCATCTATGCATTCAATACAGAGTTACTATATAAAGCACACAAAAAACTTTGAAATCCCTGAATATCAAGAAATAAATAACCTAATTAAAATGGATATGGGGAATGGACTTTCATTTCCCATGGGGGATACTCTCTTAGCCTAGATACAATGGGGAGGGCCTGGCCCTGCCTCAAATGATTTGACAGACTTTGATGATCCCCATGGAAGGTCTCACCCTCCCTGAGAATTGGAAAGGGGATGAGATGGGGAGGGTTAGTGGAGGGTATGAGAGGATAGGAAGGAGAGGGAACTGGGATTGATATGTAAAATAAGATTGTTTCTAATTTAAATAAAAAATTACATTAAAAGTGGATATGGAACTAAATAGAGTTCTTTAAAAAATGAAATATTAATGTCTGGGAATAGTTAAAAATACACAATATCTATCATCCCAGGGATGTACAACCCAAAATTACTTTGAGATTTCATCTTATAGCAATCAGAATGGTTCATGTTTATCAAACAAATGACAGCTCATGATACAATTTTGTAGAGTAAAGGAACACTCATTCATTGTGAAGGGAGTGAAAACTTTTTTATTTTTTTTTTGGTTTTTTGAGAAAGGGATTCCCCGTGGCTTTGGAGGGTGTCCTGGAACTAGCTCTTGTAGACCAGGCTGGTCTTGAACTCACAATAATCCACCTGCCTCTGCCTCCTGAGTGCTGGGATTAAAGGCATGTGTCACCACCGCCCGGCAGGGAGTGAAAACTTTTATAGTCACTATGAAAATCGATACGCCAGTTCCCCAAGGGGCTGGGAATGCATCTATCTCAAAACTCATCAATTCAATTCTTGGATATATATCCAATGATTATACTTCCTACTACAGACACACTTGAACCATGTTCACTGCCATTCAGTGAGGAGACAGTCAGTCTCCTCACTGAAACCCATGTTCCTGGGGTCTGGATCAGTCCTATGCTGTATCCCAGATATCGGTCTGAGGACCTAGAGCTCCCCATTGTTCAGGTCAGCTGTTTCCATGGGTTTCACTAGCCTGGGCTGGACCTCTTTGCTCTTCACTCATCCTTCTCTGCAACTGGATTTCAGTTCAGTTCAGTGATTAGTTGTGGGTGTCTGCTTCTACTTCCACCAGCTGCTGGATGAAGGCTATAGAATGGCATATAAATCAGTCTTCAATCTCATTATCAGGGGAGGGCATTTCAGATAGCCTCTCCTCTGTTGCTTAGATTGTTAGCTGGTGTCATCTTTGTAGATCTCCAGACCTTTCCCTAGTTCTTGATTTCTCTTTAAACCTAAAATGTCTCCCTCTATTATGTTATCTTCTTTCCCGTTTTCTTCTATTTCCCCCTGACTCAAACTTTCTGCTCCCTCATGTCCTCCTCACCCCTCTTCTTCTCCCATTCTCATTATCCTAGCTCCCTCCACCTCCTCCCATGCTCCCAATTTACTCAGGAGATCTTGACCCTTTCCCCTTCACCAGGGGACCATGTATGTCTCTCATAGGGTCCTCCTTCTTTACTAGCTTCTCTGGCAGTGTGGATTGTAGGCTGGCAATACATTCCCCTATGTGTAAAATCCATATATGAGTGAGTGCATACCATGTTTGTCTTTTTGTGATTGGGTTATCTTGCTCAGAATGGTTCCCTCTAGTTCTATTCATTTGCCTGCAAGATTCCATTATTCATTTCTGCTGAGCAGTACTCTGTTGTGTAAATATATCACATTTTCTCTATCCATTCTTCAATTGAGGGGCATCTAGGTTACTTCCAGGTTCTGGCTATTACAAATAGTGCTGCTATGAACATCGTTGAACAGATGTCCTTGTTGTATGAATGTGCTTCTTTTTGGTATATGCCTAACAGTGGAATTGCTGGATCTTGTGGCAAACTGACTCCCATTTTCCTGAGGAGTCACCGTATTGATTTCCAAAGTGGCTGTACTAGTTGGCACTCCCACCAGCAGTGTTGGAGTGTTCCCCTTTCTCCACATCCTCTCCAGCATATGCTATCATTGGTGTTATTGATTTTAGCCATTCTGATAGGAGTAAAATGGTATCTCAAAGTGGTTTGGAGCTTCATTTCCTATGGAAGGCCTCACTCTCCCTGGGGAGCAGAAAGGATGTGTGATAAACAAGGGTTTAGTTGGGTGGGTGGTAGTAGATGAAGGGAGGGAAAGGGAACTGGGATTGACATGTAAAACAATCTTGACTAGACCTCATAATATTTGA
Source organism: Cricetulus griseus (assembly GCF_003668045.3). Classification (NCBI taxonomy): domain Eukaryota; kingdom Metazoa; phylum Chordata; class Mammalia; order Rodentia; family Cricetidae; genus Cricetulus; species Cricetulus griseus. Next base: position 18,051,094 of record NW_023276807.1, on the reverse strand, counting down.
AGGTACTCTGCATGCTACCAGAGAAGAATGGTAAAATTAATCCACATACAATCTAATCTACCTACAGTTGTGACCTGTCTGAATGATACACCAATAAAAGAGTGGAACAAACATTCTTGGAGGCAACCAAAAGCTTCCCAATTTGATTTAAGAACCAGTCCATGAGATGGATTACAAGCCTGACACTGCATAGGTAGCCAAGTATCTGAAAGTTTTAAGCCATGATTCTAGGGGAAACCAAAATACTGTTCTTGGCTAAGGAAAGTTTAGGGACATTCTATGATAAACATAGGCAATGTCTCATGCAGCCATCTTTAGAATGTGTTTCTCCTCCAACAGAAGGAGACTCATGGCTTGACAGCATGCAAAGAATAAGAGACCTTGGAACATTCAGCCTTAAGCAGTTTGTTTTCTTCAAGACCCTACTCTCAGTGCTCAGGGATCCACATGGAATAGGAGCTAGAAGGATAGACCCATAGGGAATTGAAGATACCAAAGAAACAATATCTTTCAGACAGTAGAGGACTAATGCACATATATACTCACAAAGACTGTGGCAGCATGTATTATTCCTACTCTAATCCAAAATAGTGCTGAGTTGAGGAAACAGGCACTAGATGCAATCTCCAACCAAAAAGCTGTCTCTAATTAACAAGTATCTTCAAAGATGCGGGAGCATTCTACGAGGGAGTAAAATTACATATACAAATCACATGTCAGGGCAGACCTCATGGCCTGGAACACAAGGCCTGTCAAAGCAAAGCAAATTCAAACTCAAAGGTATTTTTGAAGATTGTATATCTTATATTGCTGTGTTTGGTCAGTAATCTCAGTTTTCTTTTATTCTGTGTATCTCTCTGTGTGTCATCTTAAGTCTTCTTTTGTTTTTAAATATGGTTTCTAATTTTTAGTTTTCATGGGTTTTGTTTGTATAGGTGTATGCTTGTCTCTATATTTGTATGCATTTGAAATGCCTTTTCTCAGTTTTATTTTTTGTATACCTATTTGTTTATTTGTGTTTTGTTCTTGGTTGTTTGTAATTTTTATTTGCCTGTTTGTTGTTTTAAGAGGCAGAGAGAACCAAAAAAGCCTGGAATTGGAAGGGTCCAGAGGTGGGGAACATCTAAGCAGAAGATGAGAGAGGGAAAACCATCATCAAAATATATTGTGTGAAATAAGTTGCTTTTTGCAAAAGTACTCATGGTTTGAATATAAAGTTACTTGAAGTAAGATTTACATCATTTATTTTTATCAGACAGAGATAAACATTTTAAACATTTCTTACATATAATTCTCCATGGTTTTGCTATGAAAAGCTACATATTTGTATACAATTAGTGTAATGTTGAATGCATTTTTTAATTGAAATAAAACCATTTTTTAAAAAACTCAGCATATTGTGATTATGGTATACTCTCACTGACACCCCCCTAGACCCTTCATGTTTTCACACCCACCAGAATCCCAGCCTTCTCTTTCTCTGTCTCACTAGGATACAAATGGACATATGGTACTAAATAAATGATAAAATTGGATAAAATAAAACAAACAAACCTGAATAGGACCAGCAAGCAAAAGGAGCCAAAGCAAAAGCTAAAGAAACATATAGAGATGCAAAGACACACATTCCCCTACATAGAAACCCATAAACATACAAAACCAGAAACAAAAATATATACCCAAGGAGCCTGTAAAGTAAAAAATAATCAAGAAGTAAAGATCTAAGAAAGTATTATGAGAATTAGTTTTCAATTAAAAATATTTTTGGTGAAAGGTGTGTGTCACCACACATGACCTGGTCTTGATGTTTAAAGGAAATAATATGTTTTTCACCAATAAAACTGAAGGTAAAGCCAGGAAATGGTGGCACACTCCTTTAATCCCAGTACTTGGGAGGCAGAGGCAAGTGGATCTCTGTGAGTTCGAAGCCAGCCTGGTCTCCAGAGTGAGTGCTAGGATAGGCTCCAAAGATACAATGACAAACCAAAAAAACTTAAGGTAAATGGCAATATGTGCTGTTTGGTTGCTGATAATAACTATAGTTCAGTTGTGTAACTTTCTCTTTTAATATTTTGTTAAATATTTTCCCATGTCTAATAAAACAGTTTATGACTTTTGTTGCATCAGACAGTTGATGTTGATGCATACATTACTAATTTTCCATGCTCTTCTTGGCTATGAAGTTGCAAAATAAATAGTATCTTCTGACCCACACTTGATGTGAGTGTTGTTATCACAAAGTAGTACACTCAGGGAGCTGAAGTAAGAGAGTTACCATTTCACACTATTTCACCAGGAAAGATTGAGATCAAAGTGTCAGAAGTCAGTGAATTTTTCCCTCAGATGTTTTTCTCTTTGGCTTGCAAAGACTATACATGTGTTGGAACTTTCCTGCTATGATGAAAGTCATACTGGATGAAGGAGCCCTAATAGGGCTTCATCTGAACACTTTACACTGACAAATCTCAGTTCCTATGTGAAATTTCAGGAAATGTTACTTCACTGCAAAAAATTTGAGGAAGTAAGTGTTCAGCTCAAGACAAAAGCAAAAAAAATAGCATAAACAAGTATTTTTAAAAAATGTTTGTAGATTTACACGTAATTGTAGGAAATAAAAACATACTCCAAGTATATTTTATTCAAATTCCCACTAAAAAAATCATGTTTACCTATTTCCCACCTCTTAATAATTCCATAAGGGACTGCAAAAATGTTTATATTCCTATGCATTTGGGACTATTCCTGCTTCAAAAACATTCATTAAAAGGATAATCTTTCTATTCAGATACTTGCATACATGAAAACTAAGGGAGAAAGGAAGAGGGGGAGATGGAAAGGGAGAAGGCAAGGGAGAGAATGATGGAGAGAAAGAAAGAAGTAGAGAAACAAGAGAGTGAAAGAGATAATGACTCCAGTGGGAAAGCTGGGAAATAAAATTTGTAAATCCCAAATTTTTGAATACACAACCCGCTGCAATCTCTGACTTACAAAATCCTTCAACTCACAAAGGCTCCAAAAGTACATTAGGTTGTTCATTTACTTTAACATAAAAACCTTTAATCATAGAAGTAGCATTTCAAATCTTACTGACAATTTTTTGTTCTACGATTCTGTAACCAGCTAGTGAAACCAAACCTATATACAAATCTTGAAATTCTCTTATCTAATAAAAAATCTGTAATGGTATTTACAGATGTGGTGCTTACTAATTCATTCATTCATGTTTTAGTCAAGATATTGATATAATAGTGGGAAATGACAACCATTCAGAGAATTTGCCTTTGTTCCTTCCAGATTTAGACATGAGAATATATTAAACACATCTTTGTTGATATATATGATTAGGGCATACAGAGAGGTAGAAATTTTTAAATTATAGCTTGGATATAAGGGTTGAAATTGATCTGTAAGAGTTGTCTAACATTTGTGTTAAATGCAACATTTTAGATATAAGGAGCAAATTAAATTATTTCTAGTAGTGAGTATGCTGTAAGGGAGAATGACAGAAAAGAAAAGAGTGTTTTACATGGTTTCTTGAATTACTAATGTTCCCCTTAATCAAATTCTTAAACAACTTTGAGACAATGTTTTATGATAAATTCATATTAATATATTTTTCCTGCCTCTAACAGCTACAAATTGTGTTGCAGTGCTGGCTACTTCCTGCTGTCTCTAGATAATTCTTGATGCCCTCAACAAAGCCAGTGAAGCTTAGCAAAGCTTAGCACACAGTGGCCCTCAGAAACACCAGTACCCTCCACTCCTTGAGTTGCTCTCCAGATACTTGGCCAGCTTTAATTTTTAATGAAGTGCTTTTACTCATGAATGCCAGATGATGTGCACAAGATTATGAAATCAGCTGAATTTCTATTAAAACTCTGAGGTTCATGAAGATCCATGCCTTGTGCTAAAGGCAACAGTTGTCTATGACTGTCAATGTCTAAGCCACTGAAGTGATCTCAAGAGGCACATTTCTACATAAAATATTTGTCAAATTCAACTAAAATATGATTTTTGAACTACTAATTCTTAGTGAGTTGTAAAAAGAAATAAAAGTTAATGAAATAGGGTTGGAGATATAGCTGCATTGTTAAAGTGTTTACATTAAAATTATAAAGACAAATTCAATTTCAAAATAAAATCTTGTTAAAATAGAAAAAAACTTTTAAGGTTTAGGAAGATGTGCATACTTCAGCTTATCTTGGGTGTACTGTTCAGGATTAGAGAGTAGATGTGCCTCAGAAAGGGAAGGAATAGTTTTGGCTAACATATCCTGTGTCACAATCCCTTGAGGGAAGCTACAATAGGAAACCAGAACAGGCAGAAACCTGGAGGAAGTACTAAGTCAGAGGCCAATAAAAAATTGTTGCATATTGCCTTGTTTCCCGTGGCCTGCTCAGTCTTCTTCCTTGTAGAACCCAAAATTGAAAACAGCTGTAACAGGTTTGGCCCTTGCCCATCTATTACTAATTAAGAGAATCCCTACAGGTCTACCTAGAAACTAAATTTATGGAGCCTTATTTTTTTTTCTCAATTAATGTTCTCACTTCTCAAACACACAAGCCTCTGTCTAGTGGACATAAAAGTATCCAGGACAGCACCATGTTTATCTCAGGACTTGATTACCACCTGAAGTTTGAGAGGGAATTGACTCTCCCACCACACACACACACACACACACACACACACACACACACACACACACACACACAAACATCCACATGATTGTAAATAGTATCCAAGTGTCAGCTTTTACTCATTATTTTTGTTCCCCTCTACAGTACTTCCTTATTTATATAACATGCAAGGTCGTTGTAGGAAGCCATCCTTTTCTCTCATTTTTACTTTATTCTCTCCATGTCTTGACATTTTTCATTTATTTATCTAAAACAGTAGATGTTACCCTGGTTTAGAGAGTATCCATGACTCAGTGTCTGGAGAAATGAGACTGTTCTATCTCAATTACAAACATACATGCAATTCTCTCTTTCCAGTCTACCTATACCTGAAACCAGCACATTTTGTAATACACCACAACGTTTTGTCTTTTATTCTACTATGCTCCCTTCAATGCATGCCTCTTTCCTCTATTTAATATTTAGCAATCTTCAATTAACCACTAATCCCACCATGATTTCATTCTTCTTATGAATTAGCACTCATATATACAATTACTAACCTACTAATATACACAGTACTATTAGTGTCCCCTAAGGAATTGGTGCCAAGGGAGAGAAAAACAAAGACTGTTCTATAGTCAACCCATACTCTGTTTTGATAGTGAGTGTATTCCTAAAAAGTAAGTATAATTGCAAATAGTACTCAACTTATAGTTAAAGATGGAAAGATAAAGGATATAATTCTGAAAACCCTATCAAAAAAAGAAAGCATTAATTTAGCCACAATACAATGTAGTCTTTCCTGAACAGTGTAAACATCTCCAGTACAAGTAGTAATAGTGCTTGAATTAAAAAATTAACAGCAGAAAATTAATAATTTAATCACAGAATGACAGGCTACTCTTCTTCAAATGCACAAGGAACATAAAAATATAGACAGCTTGTCTCTTTCAAAATTTGTCAATTACCTTGATATTAAATAACAAACTCTTTGTTTCATTTATTCTTTGTATTGTTTTCTTTATTTCTCCTTTATTGATTTCAGATTTCAATTTGATTATTTCCTGGCATCTACTACTCCTGAGTGAATTTGCTTCTTATTGTACTAGACCTTTTATGTGTGCTGTTAAATCTCTAGTGTGACTATTCTCCAGCTTCTTCATGTGGGCACTTAGTCTTACACAGATGTGATTCCTGTGAGCAATAATAATGTCCAGCACTTTGTGATTGGATTGGGGTTCTGCTCCACAGTAAAGGACTCATACCTCATTTTGTCAACTGAGTCAACACTGCACAACGATAATACTATAAAACTGTCCTCTAAATACTAATGATTATACACAAAGATTAGTGATATGCCCAGATGCTACACTTAACCTTATACCACAGCACATGGTAGTTAATTAACAAACAACAAACAAACAAACACTATAACTCATCTAAAGCCTGACATCAAATGAAAATGGACCAGGCAGCTCAGAATAGGATGACATTGTTAGCTCCTGGAAGGGGGCATGAAACGGGCATGAAAAGAAAGTGAGCACAAAAACACAGTGACAGGAAGCAATAGACATCTTCTGAACATGATAGTGCTGCTGAACTCTCAGACTGACTACATGTGATTATTTCCAGAAGAACTGAACAATATTGGGGCTCTCAGTATTTTGTCATGGATGGGGGATGGCTCCAAATGGCCTCAATTGCCCCCCAGAGACTGGTAGCACCCAATCATTGTTGAGGAAGGTGATAACACTGAAATAGCAATTGATGTTTCTCTGGCTCCGTTTAGTAGTTCCATTTTGGTCTTAAAAGAAACTGATTAAAATTTGTTAGTCAAACAAAATTATGCACGTAGTCTGAGGGTATCTTGATGGAAGAAGGTTTTAATCTTATGTGAGAAAGAGACAAAAGGTGGTGTAAACAACTAAACTTCTTCATAAAAGTATATAAAACTAATAAATAATTTAAAAACAGCTTACTAAAAACCAACAAACAAAACTGAGTGTTCTGGCACAATTGTAACCCCAGTGTTGAGGAGGTGGAGAGACTTAGATCCTCGATTTTCACTGGGCAGCCAAGTTGGCTTATTTAGTGATATCTCAGGTCAGTGAGAGACCCTGTGCTAGCTATTGCTATGTAAACTAGACAAAACTGAAGTCATGAGAAGAGGGGACATCAATTAAGATAATGCCTCCATAAAATTGACTGATAGACAAGTATTTTTGTAATTAGTGACTGACAGAGGAGAGCCCAGCCTACTGTCTTTGATACCATCACTCTGCTGCTGGTCTTGGGTTCTGTAAGAAAGCAGGCAAGCAACCGTGAGGAACAAGCCAGTAAGGCCTACTGCTCCATGACTTCCACACCATTTCCTGCCTCTTGCTTGAGTATTTGCCTTCAATGTTTTTAATGAACACATGAAACTATGTTGCTTTTGTCAGTGTGCTTCACCACAACAATCAAACTCTAATTAGGAAAGACCCTTCATCAAATAACAGGGTGAATGGCATCTTTAGAAATATACCTACAGCTCTTCCGTCTGACTTGCCTAAGAGCAAACCGAATATATATATATATATATATATATATATATATATATTATATTTTGAACCTGTACACAAAATGTGAGTATACACACAGAAAATAAAATAAGATCAAGGGGAACCTCCTGCTATTTAAGAAATTTGTTTCTACATACATCCTATGGAACCATTTCAATATTTTAAGAACCATTACCTATTACCAATTGTGAAAAACTTCTATTTTCTCACATCCTGATAATGTGTTAAATATGTTTGTAAGAGTCTATAACTTAACACAAGTTTTGAAATATTTCACACTCCCTTAATCAGATGGCACATGAACCTGACAAGATGTGCTGCATGAAGTTTCATAGAAATGGTCAGTTGTCTATTTACTCCAGACAGACCAAGAAGACTGCATCCAGATCTAGACTGGTAAACCCATGAGTTTATTGCTGTTTCTTACAGGAGCATGGGGAGGATTTACTCACAGAAACATCAGTGTTTAAGGAGCAGTGGCATTACTGAAAAGCCCACCACATCATGAGTTATGACTCATGAAAGCTGCATCCAGGGATCTCCCTGCCTGTCTTGGAGGCATTCTCCAGATGATGGCTGCTCTTCTGCAGCAATTGTTCAACACTTGGGAATGTAAACTTGGGAAACTGTATCCCGTGTCTTGTCACTTTCACAGACTTCATTCTTGTAAGATTTTGAGCTTCATAACCTTAATGAGTTTAAAGTCTTGCCTTTTTAATTAACTCCTCTTTTCTCTTACATTCAAAATTAATATCTCAAAAAAACATACTTTACCAAAAAAAGTAAGCATGATTAAAATCTGAGCAGTCCTGACATTTTTCACTGCTGCTTTCTTGGTGATATCACTGGCTTTCTCTCAGGTCCTCACTGTGCCATATTTTTACCAACAACAAGAGAGGGAATCAATACATTGGTTTTAAAGCTAAGCCAGAACATATTGCTGGGCTAAATCCCCTTCTTCTGGAAGTATCTATATCACCTTGTAAGGTCCTATGTGGACTTCAATGTTCCAGCCTTCTTTCCTTTGTGATGTCATCCCGGTTCCTTCTTTCCCTTCTCTAACATCTCAATTCTTGCTCTGCACAGTTGGGCATTGTCTTAATTCATTTTTTGAAGGTGAACACTGTTTCCACACTTGTACAGCCTATTTTTTTGTTGGACCTGATTTTTTCATTTGACATAATACACATTAAAGTATTGGTTACAACAACAATAAGTATTTGTGTCTATGTTCCCACATCAGATTAAAATCCAGTGTAAGTGTAGACTATTATCTCTCTTGTGCACCATTCTATGTCTAGTAACTGGAAAACATCTGAACATAATAATATTACAGTTTACATGATTGGAGATGCCCTTCTGTATATGTGTTTCTCTTATTGGTTGATGAATTATACACTGGTGAATAGATGCAGGAAGATAGGGTGAGGAGATGAGAATTCTGGAATAGGTAGGCAGAGGGAGCCCTACAGGGGGAGATCACATGTAGCCACTAAAGGAGTAAGAAGTCCAGACCCTTCTCTTGGTAAGATAAGTCCACATGGAAATACTTAGATTAGTAGAAATGAGCTAATAATTAAGACAGATCTAGCCAATAAGAAGCCCTATACATTGGCCAACAATTTATAATTAATACAGCATCCATGTGTTTATTTGAGGCTGAAGCAACAGAGGGACTTGGAGGGATAAGAGAAAGCAAGCAATGTTTGCATATTAATATTTTGCTATAGAATATTATTATTATTTATTTGCTTTTTTCTATTATTATTATTATTATTATTCATTCAAGTTAGGGAACAGGCTTGTTTCACATGTAATTTCCCTCTCCCTCTCCCTCCCCTCACCCATATTCCTTCTCCCCCACCTCCAACCTACCCCCCACCCATCCACTCACCACTCCCCAGGCAGGGTAGGGCCCCCAACCGGGGCTCCACCAAGTCCACCAAATCTTCCTGTGCTGGGCCTAGAATACTATTTTAAGTTGTGTTACATTTATTTATGCTCTGGAATTTTGTTTTATGGTGTAAAGATGTGTTGCTTTTGTTTATGCTGTATTTGTTTAACACTGTTGAGCTGTGATTCTTGCCTATCTGAAACACGTGATGGTTTAATAAAGAGATGAACAGCCAATATCAAGCAATGAGAAAGGACAAGTGGGGCTGGTATAAGAAGAAGAAATTAGAGAACAAGGAGAGGATGTTAGGCGCCTGCCACCCAGCCAGCCAAGGAGTAAATGTGAAAGTAAGATATACAGAAGTAAGAAAAGGTAGTTGGGATAATTTAAGGAAAGCTGACAAGAAACAATCCAAGCTAAGGCTGAGAATTTGAAAATAATAAGTAATAAGTGAATGATTTATTGGAGGGGGAGGTGGGCTCCCAAAAAGAGTAAGAGCAAGAGAATAATAAAAAGAACTAACTATAATAATCACAAAATTGCTCTTGCAAACCATCTTAATGGAGAATTCATCTTCACTCTGAAACTATCAAATGTCCAGTGCTCCGTATTTACTGTTACTAATTTTATAATACATATATGCTTTGTTCCACAGATATGAAGTTTTTTAATTAATCAGTTTTGTAATATGACAATACAACAGAATGATTTCTTTCCAGAAGGAATCTGGTATAAATTTTATTTTCTATTTTGTATTCAAAAGTTATTTTTAATTATTTAGAGTTTCTCTCCACAAATATTTTCTCATTTTTATCTAGTTTGACCAGCAGGAAATTGTTTCTGAGCTTTGAAAATTCAGAAAAACACTGAGAATGATAATGTGTATTTAGCTTCATAGGCATGGTT